>NC_059475.1:42014191-42316691 GCF_018139145.2 Gymnogyps californianus | reverse complement strand
TCTATCCCATGTGCTGCCCTAGTACATAGCATGTACTTCTATTTATGCAGTCCCTCTTCCTCTCCCTATCCTGAACTGTGTTGGCTGAACTCTTTCTTGTTTGTCAGCATAGTAGCATCCCACATGTAAAGCCTCCACCAAAGCCACAGTGTAATTTGAGCTTAATCAAAGAATTCCAATGGTACCAAGTTGTCCTCTGTACCCTGATATGTTAGAAGCAGTCACACCTTAGGTGTATGAGCATTTTAACAGATCTTCACTGACTTACTATACCTTTCATTTCTAAAAGGTGTATTTTTTCAAAAAAACCCCAGGATTTTAAAGCAAGTATTGTATGCTGAAGATAGAGGTAGATAAAAATTAACTCAATTTAGGCCAAAGCTTCCAAAGCTAGCAAAAAAAATTAATTAATTTTGTTGTTTCTCTTTTATGATAGTAGGAGATATCTATGTATAAACATTGGCATGTGCATGCAAGGGCATGCACTTTTCTTGAGGTCAGTAGTGGAAAGAGTGAGTCAGTAAGAGGTCTTCCATGCAGGTCCACTGATGAAGTGCAGAGGGTAAAATCTCTCTGTCGCTTCCTCAGGGATTCTTAGGGAGAGGGAAGCTTATGTGCTCCCTGCCCTACAACTGAAGTGTAGTTTGAAATACATTTCCAGAATGTATGTCCCTCACATACAAAAAAATGTGCGTCCCTCATATTTTTCTTTTTTGAGTATATAAGCAAGGTTTCTGATGGATTTTGCCTTCCTCCTTGCTGAAATCTCAGTTTTACACTAACAATGAAAAAGCTGGTAATTTAGAAGTCAAAGTATATGTAGATTTTATTAAAATATCGACTTGCATCTGGTGTCCAGTGCAAATATGAGGCTCAATACAGCGAGCTGCTAGAATAAAATGCAAGTGAAAGATTTGAGATGGCTCATGAACCATAACAGCGTAAAAGGGAAGGAGAGATTGTATGCACTCACCATGTTATGTCCTGTCTTGCAGTGGCAGGATGAGAAGAATCAGATGGTTGGGGAAAAGATGTTAAAGTGTTAGAATAAACATGGCCAGTCCTGGCTAATGTTTATAGATCAGATGAAGTAATTTAAGGCACTGGACAAGAATAAGTGTTTCATATTTCAGAGATGAGGAAGAGAGAAAATATATCCCTTTCCTTGATGAAACTAATAAAGCTCCTCCTATGCTCTTCTTTGTTTCCTTTTTGTATGCCTTTGCTGATCGTGTGCTTACAACTGCATGAAGTTACAGCCTTTGCTAACAGCCAGAGAAATGTTTTAGAGTAAGATCTGAGAATAAAATTCAGTCTACTAAGTTATTACATTGATTAGCAAGGTTATCAAGATGATAGTTGAAAGGTTTAATAATTTACTGACAACAGATGACAAGTTTTGATTTTCCCCAGCTGTTGAGTCACTAAAAAGTAGCTCTGAAGAAATTTGCTTTCATGTTTGACCTCTAGGCAAAGGTCAAACACGGCAAAATTTCAGTCAAAATATGCTATTTCAGAAACATGAAAAGATTATTTAGGATATCTTGACTGATTTACCTAAGTATATTAGATAAAGCTAGAAGGTCTGCTACAATTTCCATTCTCTCTTGACATAAACATACAGAGAAAAACACAGATACAAGTAAATCAGAAAAAGATGTAGCCCAAAATCCTGGAGTTATATTCTTACAGGCCTATCCTATAGCAAATATTGTAAGACACATACAAAACACTTTTTGTGTATGTGTTTCAGTAATTTATCTTTGTCTAGGTATCTGATTTTTTTTAGATCAGGTATAACATTGGTTGAACAACTAGAACTAAACCAAGGTTAAATGGTTATCATAGTCTTTTTTAAAAAGTCAAATAACTTCAACAAATTAATCAAATATGGCTTCTTTAGTGTAGCCAGTGTGGTGAAAAACAATACTAGAAGTCATTGTATTCCCTGCTGGGGATTTAGGACAGTTACATTACTGTAAAATATATCTGTGTTCATGGCTGTCAGAAGAATCCTAATAAAATCCATACATTTGCCATATCTATTACCAGTGTAAAGAATCGCTTTGAAATGCCTGATCTTACTGTTATACACCCTCTACTTCCTCACTTGAATCTTGCACAGTTCCACTGTTGTGCTGAGATGTCTTTGTGTTGGTAAGGAAGACAGTGATGTAGTGATTCCTCCTTACAAAGTTTTGTTAGAAGTTGGCCATGTAGTCACAAACGTTTATGATTCTGGTATAACAGGTGAAAATCCCATTTAGGTCTGAGAGTAGCTTATCTGTTTGTCAATGTTGACTAACTGAAATGGTGCTGGAGTCAATGTTCTGAATTGCAGCAGGCTAAGCATGCATGAAAAGATGGGGATGACTAACCGGAAGAAATGGGATCTGGTAATACACTAAATACAGTAGAGCCACAGAGTTATTATTGCTAAGCCAAATGCAACCTTTCCCAATACAACAAAAAAGCAACCTCCATCTACATTTTCAGTTAAAGCTTTTTGCAAAAAGAGTATCCTCCTTTCCACATTTATGCACCTCTGAAAAATAGCATCAAGCACATGAAAGCTAGCTTTACTGCAACGCTATTTGCAGAACAGGCACATGTGAATTGGGGTGCAATTGAAAATATTCTCAACAGGAAAACCACCCAGTATAAGACTCAAAACTTAGTCTTGGTATTCAGGATACTGTATTTATCCTGAGGAATTATAAATAATTTCTAAGTTGCAATGTTTTTAAGTGTCTTTGGGTATCTCACTTCATTTCTCAGTAACTCATTTCCTTATGAACAATGACAGCATTACTTTCCTTCATACTACTTCTGTTCATTCTATTCTGATGAGAAAATAATCACAGGAGAGATTTTCAGTTAGAATATGACTGTATAGTGTCTGGCATGAAGACACCCAAGACTATTTGGAGGCTGCAGGTGCTGCTGTAATATAAACAAAAATATTACAATAGAAAATACATTGTGTCATCCAAGGTGGGAGTCAGAGAAGCTTGTTCTATTGTGCCAAGTTCTTTTAAGGTATAGCTTCCATTTTTGTGTTGTTCATTCATGTACCTAGTCTTTTACAAAAATTATGACATCACAGTTCTTTTAGTTTGTGTTACAATGGGAGGATAAAATCGTAGCTATTCATGAAAGCAAATGCTAAAAAGAAAATCAACAAACAGAAAAGCAAAGTCATTAGTTGTAAGAACCTACAAATAAATTAAACCTTGCCTAAGATGTATTGATTTTCTGTGGCCTTGCCTATAGAATAATGTCAAGCATGCCTGACAATCCATTAGGTTCAGAAGGCAAAAACTACTTATAATTATTATTTTGCTTCCGTCTTAAGAAATATGCTGGTATCAGACCTAATTCTGATTCTCATCTGCCACAGCGTACGTCAGAAACAATTGCCCAAAGTCAATGGAGTTATAAATGTAAGAATTAAAATCAAAGCACATTTTATTGTAAGGTATGAGTTAAATTAAAGTGAACAAGAAGACCTGCACTTTTGTACAAATTAAAATTTCCTGACTTTTTATCATGTCAACTTCTTAATCAAAATAGGCAGTTCCAGGAATGAAATTAAACAATAATCATTGCAATAAATGATGTGCTTAGATTGCAAGAATATGGTTTTTACTTCATACTTCCTAAATTAATAAGGTATACTTACAACTGTAAGTAGACACCTAAGCAAGAGTTTCAGAAGATACACATGATGATTAAGAAAAAAAAAACCTGATTGCAATTACTGCTGTCAATGATGAAAAGCCATCAAAATAATAACCACAAATTCTCAATAATTTTCTATTAAAAATTCTCATTTTTTCGTTTTAAATTCTTATGTAAAATTTTTTTGTTTTGATTTTCAATACAAAAAATATTTCAAAGGAACCAATAGTTTTACATCAGGTTCCACCTTGATTTACAGATGCTTGATTCAAGCCTACAATCAAAACAATTATTTTACCATGAAAAGATCTCTGCCTACACCACAGGCAGAAAAACAAAAGTGTGCAAAGAAAAACAAAAGATAGGCAGAAAACTTTTGACAGAAAAAGAGAACAGATGGAAAAATGCAGCTTATTCTTAAATGTGTTTGGTTTAAACTTTTCTGTAAAATGCCACTAAGTGGCTTCTGTCTACCTCTCCTAACGACAATTCAGTTGCAGACAAAAATCACCTCTGAATGCTTCTAACTTTTTAGAGTTATTAGTTTTATAATTTTATATGCTTTGAAAATGGATATCTACATACATAAAACATGGAGAACCATAAGCCACATTTCAATTTTCTGTGTGATGAAGTCTACATCCAAAAATGTCTACTGAGATTTTGCAGGTGTTGTAGGATTTTGAGATTTTTATTGCCTCAGCAATATTAGGTCATCATTTCTGGTTGGTTTCACTAGCTTGTTTGCATACATAAATTTGCTTACAGGTCTAAGCATTCAACCTATAGATATTGTTTAGGTTTGATGTCATAAAACTTGAGACATAGTCAAGGCTAGTTGTACATACTTCCTCCCTAGTTGTTGGAGAGAGACTAAAGACAACTACTCACAGGTGCTCAAGACAGGAGAAGTGAACTGCCCTCCCTCTTTGACTATACAGCAATTTAGACTTAGACTTGAACTACGTGACTACTTTTCAGACAGCTGAAGTTGGGAGATTAATTCTCTCTCTGCTGTTCAACAAGGGTCCAACCTTTCCTGACCTGCTAAGCAGAAAACATGGAAGGCCTTCCTGCTGAAACTTGTCTTTGTAGGTACACTCCATGCTAGAGACCATCAGAAAAAATAAATGATTCCTACATACACTTCTATAATTCAGTATCAATTTAAAGCAATAAATGGAAATCCTTCACAGTTAAAAGCACATTACTTTTGCCTGCTCTGAGAGATCAGCTTAGCACAATAAAATGATTTATAAAACTATTGAAATTTGCAATTTTTGGGTGTATGTGGCAGTTATGCATCTCAGTTGAATAATTACCTGATGCTATTTGGGGTGGGGGGCAGGGAGCAGGAGAAGGAAATAAGCAGAATGAAGACAGTTGCTTGAGAATTTGCTTCTATTTTGTACTTCCAAAATCAAATTCCTGTTGTAGACCTTTACATATCTTGTTACTACAGTAGCAAAATACAAGAAAGTTTGCAGAACTACATAGTAGTCAGTACAACAATAAGTGAATCAATTGAAGACAAACATTAAAAGAGTTATTTGCTAATGGGCACCATGCCAGGGTTACTCATGCAATGCTGCCTGCAGAATTCCTAAGCTGAGTTCAGAAGATACAGATCGATGCACCTCCAAAGAGAGTCTATATCAATCTCCATTTCATTCATTAGCTTCCACTCCGAGCTGGTAGGCTGCTAGTTAACTCTTTAATGTGGGAGAAACTGTCAGTGTAAAGGCCACTGGGACACACACTCTTCTCTGCTGTACTTGACCTGTCGATATTTCTTGCGGCATACTGTTTAAACTGGTATGGCTAGTGGCAAAATGGAGATCTGTGAGGCTTGGGAGGTTTTCCTAGCTTTACATTGGCTTATCATTCTACAGTAAACATTAGCAAATGCATCCTGATGAAGTATTCCTATTTGTGTCCTCTTGCATATGAATAAAAGGCTTCAGATGAAATAATTCAAACAACTCTGTCCCTGAAATCAAAGACAGCTTAAATAATAAATTATGTTAATTTGAGAAATTAGCACATTGAGATATCATGCAAATGAACTAGAGGCAACTGACATTTGGTTACTAATTAAATTGTTCTAATGTCCCAGACAGGCAGAATGAGATAGCTACAGCTGTAAAGTTAAAACTCAGTTTCACTTTGAATTAGTTTGGCTGTAAGTTCATTGTAAAATTGTGTAGAAATCCAGCAGGTCCAGGACATGATTGATGCATAAACCATTTAGAATACTTCTGAAAGTGCAAATATGAGATCTAACATATAAAGGTATAATTACTAAAACAAAGAACAATCTCAAACCACCCAGACTTGTGGGCTTTGCTTATTTTCTTTCTACAAATATTGAATGTACTAATTTCCCTTGCCTTACTCTTGAATAAAATCAATTTTCTCAGTAGACCTGAACTCTCCTTTGTTTAAGGTTAGATGCAAAGTTGATACGCCTCCTTAGATATAATGTTAATGTAAAATCCTTGAATATTTAGAACTACGTCACTGTGTGAATCCACAGCCGTTACAGATTCATTATTTGACAATCAGTGCTCTCCATACATTAACCGACATGCTTGGAATTAGCTGAAGGGGAAAAAAGCTTCACATTATTTTAAAACTCTAGTCAAATTGTTTGTACACAAATTTTGATAACAACACCTGTTTTTTCTCTCTTGGCCAATACAATCCATGGAGAATCCTAGCTTCGACAATTTCCCTGCAGAATTGTCAAACATATGTATTTGTATTTCATTACTTGTGTAATAGCTGATTTGCCAAGTTCATTTACTACTAGTTGCTCCTCAAACATCTCAGCGGGATAATTAAGGAATACTAAGAACTGAAACTGTAGTATGTTAGGTGCGGGCTAGAGCAATTGCCCAAATCCCACTTCTGATTAAACTGCTGTCCAGAATTAAATATTCAATAACTGAAATTCTGTTTTCTTCCCTTACTTTGAGCAACTTATTATCAAGGAGATAGAATAACTCCCTGTTTTGTGCAATAGAGACCAAAAAGCTCACTGCGCCACTCAAACCAATTCTAATCCCTTACGAGTCTGCAAGAATGGTATTTAAACTGAAAATTGACTGGGTAATGGACTAAGTGGTGCCTTCTGTTCTAATGGTTCAATATGTTGGCATTAAAACAAACAAAAGTGCATTGATGCCCGATGCCTGAACTGGGGAGACTAAACAAGTGGGGATAAGCTTTAACAGTAGGAAGGCAATTAAAAACCCTTTCTATCTGAGGGTCAGGGCTGGTGACAGTGAAATGGATGCCTCCATTAATTCTGCAGAAAATAGGGGTGTGTTCTTGGCCTTGCTTTGTTCTCTTTACACTGCACAGGGGCTGCGCAAGAAAAAAATCTTTTCAGCCAGAGATTCCCACAGTGAAGTCTCCAGTGGGACTATTCTGGTTTGACTTCATAGCTCAAAATTGGCACGGTTAAGTCATGTACCAACTCATCCCCCCATCACTAAGCTGTCTGGCACCTCTTGCATTATTACCTGCTGTGGGCACATTCTGGTCTAACATTCACAGGGTACAAGTCAGGCAAAATTTCCTCTCCTGCATCTCATGCCTCTTCCCTCATGTCATCAGCCACAGAAGAAAATCTGGCTTCTAGGGTTTAGAATGATGTGAGAGGCACAAATCTCCAAATTATTATGGGTAGCACAAAAATCACTGCCTATAATTCAGGCTGTCTAACACTTGCCATTGTCCAATTTTTTGCTCTGGTACATGTAACTCTGCTAAACTCTAATCATTTGGACTGACATTTTCCCTGCCAAGGGGAGTTGCATTTCTAAACTGCCAGAGGAAAGGTGCCATGCCATATGAATTACTCATCTGATACGATAATGTCTGTATCACATTTTGGAGAACTCATACAAAACTCCACTAAAGCAATTTTCTATTTCTTTTTGAGATTCATATTAGAGATGAGCATAACACTTCCTAAAAAGCAGAATGACTACAAGCCTTGTGACACTAAATAGAAGACAACACCCTTTCAAATACTAAATAAGTGTCCACAGAAAGGGTCTAATTTGATGTCTCACTTATTCCATAATCACACACATTCATATACACAGCAAACGTGACTACAAACTACAAGTTCTTTGAAAGCTGATGGGTGTACTGTCATACAGGTGTTTTGCACACTTGAACTTGAGTATTCAGAGCACAAGTAGATTTAGAGTTTAGAATTCTTGGGTCCAGTGGAGTTGCTGGTTCCAGTGGATATTGAGCATGGCAGCTGACAGGTACGAGAACTGTGTGTAGGAAATATAAAGTGGATGGAGGACTTAGTGGTTGGGGCTTCAGGGATTACAAAGATAATTGTGGATCAATTCTGCCAAATGATTTGAAGTAACTTAAGCCTCCCATCAGTACTTTAATTGTTTTTACAACAGAACTTGAGAGCACTTAGTGCAATGAATGATTTGATAACACCTGGTTGCAATGCCCTGTCCATTAGTTGCGTATCATCTCTCTTTTTATTAAGCTGGTTAGTCTACTGTTCCACTTGTTTAAGACCCAAGATTTATGTTAGAAAGAGGTTTTTACAAGTGGCTGCTGAAATAAATATCTCCTAGTCGGGCTAGAATGGTAAATGTATAACAAGAGTAGCTTTTCTATCTGGGTCTTTCCATATTTATGTTTGTAAGCAATAGCATTTTAATAAGAAGTACTGTGCTATTCCTTTATGCTGAGCTGTGCTAATCTTTGTATACAGCAAAGAAAAACTAACTAAATTAAAACTGAATCCTTTACCCCTTCATAAAATATCAAGAATAAACTGGTTCCTGGCAGACCAACCAGCCATAACTCCGTGAATTTTCATTGTTGTTGAAGTAAGACCACTTACGTGACTATCAGCAATTATGAAGGCTAGCTGCAAATTCAGTAAGAAAACCCTGCCTGGATGGTTTCCACTGTTTTCTGTGGTCTGTGAAGAAGTACAGCAGCACACCTACATCTAAACACCTCTGTCTCCCTTCCTGTAAGATATGGCCTATCAAAATCCCACAATGTTTCAAACTGATGAATATAAGCACAGTAAGTTTTAATGCATAGTCTCAAAACTCAGGGTGTTGCCTATGGTGAAGAATTGGAGACATAATTAATCAATGGAAATTCCAAAATGCAATCAATCTCACTGACAACTTCTCCAAAAGCTAGTTCCAGTCTGTAGCTGGAATGCTGCCAGGTAAAAAGACTTGGATACCTCTGGGCTAAGATTGTTGTAACACCTGCTTGCCATGGTACCTTTCAGGTTGGATGAAAGCATCTGTACCCAATGCAGGCCAATATGGAAAATAAATTAATTAGCAAAGATATGCTTTCTTAACTCACTCACCACCTAACCTGATGTCTTCCACTAATATAAACTGCCAGGGCTGCTGTATTGAGAAGCACCATTTGATGAGACTTATCAGCAGTTGCTTCTGTAGAGCAAAAAAGGAATAACTGAGAACTGCCCATTGTTGCAAAATGTCTACAGATCACTTTTCTAATATGCACTCAGAATAATTTATTTTTAAAAATAAATAGCAGACCCTAGCTGGAGTAAATTGGTCTAGCTCCATTGGTTTCAACACAGCCATGAAAATTCATACTAGGTGAGCATCGAGTTCTATGTTCCCCTGAATGACATTAAAAAGATGGTATGCAATAACAGAAGAAAAAGAGGACTTGCATATGATATTTGTTGAAGTAACCTTCAGCAAATAGTTCATAAAATCACTTTCCTTCCTTTCTAAACAAGATCCAAACCCACAAATTAAGTGGAGATGGCACAATCCTAATTGCTAATGTCAACATTAAACAGTTTTTGTTCTTCTTTTTTGCTTTATGATTGGCAGATCTGTTTATTCCAGAATGCGTTTTATTAAATGTTACTTATTTACAATGACCACTTAAAAAAGAATACACTTTGGGAAGAGTGAAAGCCACTCAATATTTTGGTGGTGGTAGGGAACAGAGAACATTGTTGGAGATTAAAAGTAACATGTTCAAAGCATATTTCTTTTTCAGCCATCTTGAGTGACAAAACCTGAGATTAGAAGCTCAAGTACCCTTGGAAGAATTTGAAAAACTGGTTAATTCTACCATTCATTTAAAGTCCAAATTATTTGCTTCTTTGATGGAGAAGTAACACTGAAAAATCTGTTGATCCTGCTGTTACAGACTTTGAGTGCTCTCTTGCTTTCTTACTTTAGCTCACAGCTAAAACATCAAGTTCATTACCAACTGATTAGATTGGCAGTTGGTCAAATAAAAAACAATTTTATAAAAACCTTGAATTACAGACATACTGGAAAAAGTCACCTGTTGGCAATGCACTGGGCTTTTAAAGACTGTGCTAAGAGCTGCCAGCACTTTTAAAAATTGGCCTTTTAGAGAGCCCAGGGTATCTTTTAAATAGCTTTCTATGACTGCTTCTACATAGTGTCTCTGTCCCTTTGAAAGGCCCATTCTAAATTTTCATGTACATTTACTCTTCTAAGAAAAATGGTCAAGCAGTATACACACTTTGGCAATGCCAATTGCTTCTGTTAAGGAGACAGCCCACACTGGAGTAGCAAGGGTGTTGTACATCAAGACTGAACACGGATAGACTGGACCAAAATGATTGGGAGATTAAGTGCAGTTGAATCTGTCTGCTGAGTCTTGGCCCAATATCAGATTAAGTTAGGATCTCAATGTCTTTAAAGAAAGATGCCTATGAAATGGCAGGGCTGAGAATCAGGCACACATGCAACTGCTTTCATGCTACTGTTACTCTAGAGGAAAAAAACAATAATGAGAGGCAAAGATGGATAGGATGAAAAAAAGAGAAGTTTGAGGAGAAGAAAAGCACAGAGTCCAAATGTTCAGTCCCTCACCTTGAATTATGCCTACTTAGCCTACAATCTTCCCTGTTTGATGGCATCTGGAATACTGCAGTGCTGCAGAAAATTTAAGCTTTTCTTCTTTGGGTGGAGGAGCAGAACACTGCATTGAAAAATATGCTATGCTGATAGCTCCTCTCTCAGCTTAAAGAAAGAGCTTTCAAAATTGCTTTGCAGGTCTACCCATAATCATGTGAACAGACAAACCTTTGCTTAAGCACATGCAAAAGAAGGCATAAGTAAGGGAAATAAACTCAGAAATATGCCAGGCAAAAAACGATAACTCTGAATTCCTTGACTCATATATGGCAGGAGAAACTGTTGACCTTTCTAGTAACCAACAGTGAGGTCTGCAATAGATGGCAAAAAGGAATTAGTAACCTATAACGCCCTGCACTGAGTGGACGGTGAACACTTCAGATTCCATTCTTCAGTCTGTGATGGTTACTTGCTGCTATTTCAGCCATTGTGAAGTATCCCACAAAAAGTCATTTAGCCAGTTTTCCAGGCTGTATTTTCTTTGGTTGATGTTTCCTTCAGCCATAACTGTTTTGAAAAATTTCAAGAAAGATAGCAAGGAGAAACAGACTTACTGATACAAGCATATATTTCTATAAAATACTAATTGTTTCACTGAAGAGGTCCAGCTTTATTCCTCTGGAGCAGGATTTTGAAAGAGGAGTATGTCTTCATTTCAGCAAAGCATGTTTTATCTTTTCAAATGAATATGGGATAGAGTCATAAGATTTTGGAAACTGCCATTTGCACATATTCTCAAGAACTCAGTAAAGGCTCAGCATTAAAATCTGCATTAAGGATCCTCTTGTATCATCTGATACACCAGCTGTGTTGAGCGCAAACTCAATCATGCTTTTCTTCCACAGGCCACATATCTAGCACTTCTGAGAAAACAAGCAATGCAGAGAAGTAGCAACTTATAGTTTTGAAAAGAGGCACTAGCCTCAATCCATGCAGAAGTTAAAATGCAAGTGAAACAGATTATGGCAAGAAAAGAATATATGGTCACCTGGGTTCCGTGCATCAACTAAGAACAATGAATAATTGTTCACTCAGTTCTCTATATGGTTTTACCACAAGTGTGACATTGAGGAAGAATATAAAAACGTATATTAAGAAGGATGGCAAATGAATATTGCACTGGCAAACTTAGTTCTAAGACTACCTAACTTTTGAATGCTTGGCTTTGTTACTTTACTATTCTGATAACGTATGGAGTTACCTAAACTTTATATCTGAAGACAGAGTTCTAGACAGATAAACAGACATTGATTGATACCAGTCCTCAGCAGTTTTCTTGGCAACAGTGTGAGTGACATTTATTTATTTATTTATTATAATTCATTGCCTGATAGGCCAGCCTGCTTATCAGTCATCCCATGCTCATTTCCCTTAATTAGAGAGATCAAATACACCACCACAAATTCCCTCCTTGACCATCCACAGCCACCACTCAGCAGCAATGCCTCAACTTAGCAGGAAAAAGAGTGGATTGGCTGATAAGAGAGAGGCTCAGATCCTGCAATGGTCTCCTTACAGGTTTACCAACCAAGCGCAACAGGAATGAGTGAAGAGATCAAAGACACTGACTGTGGTTGATCAGGACAGGTGTTTGTGGTGATGTTTTCAACAGATGGAGGTTCCTGTGAGAGAAGAAAAAAGACCCAGGTTATACCAGCCAAAGGTGATGACTCCTCAACCAGAACCACTGCAATGTTACATTTTTCTCCCTGTTGTAAAGTGAAGCGCATGCACACACACAGTTTTATTCATTTGCATCTTAAAGAGAAGAAATGTTACCCCTTATGAGAAGAAGAACAGATGCAAAAGAATGAGAGACCTTTACAGCACCACTTTCATAACAGAATTCTGTTGTTCTGGAGTGATTTATTTCTGAAGAGGAAAAAAATGCAAAGAACTTGGAACACACACAAAAGTACCTTCTCATCAAAGGTTGTCTATCGTTTCATGAATCACATGTGATGGATGAGATTTATGAATTAGAATCTGTGTCAAAAGATTTACAACATTCTAAATTAGTTATGACATCTTCTCGTCTGTGAGCATAAACTTTCAACAAAATATCTATATCATCATCACAGAAGCATGGCCAACCCAGTTCTTTCATTTCACTGCAGCACACCCAGACCCTGTCACAGTGTTTGATGAATTCTTGAAGGAATGGGCTTCAGATCAATTAAAATAAACACTACAAGCTGATTTATCAAATCTTTTCTGAATGCTCTCAGAAAATGTCAAAAATCTGATCCATTGACAGAGAAGAGTCAGAGAATCGTGGCAGCCTATGGGATCACAAGACCTTTTCAAAACCATCATAAATCACTACAGAAAACAAATGGGGCACCATGTGATAAGATTTCTTCTGACAGCTTTGCCTCAACAAGACATATATGAGATAAATGGATACCTTTGTCTGTGTCCAATTGTCAGTTTACAAAGTTCCAACTTGTCAAATTGTAAAATACACCACATCCAAAATAATATACCTTTTTGGATATACAATAGCATGATTTAACAAACCTCTCTATTTCTTTATTGCAATTTTAAAAGCACTTCTGCAGGCAGAAACACTTGAGAAAAGACAGACAGGTAGACAGACAGGAAAGCTGGCAGACAGACATGTCAAATATTACCTAGCACAGTAGTTCTAGTACTGCAGCCTATCTAAAATAATTAAATCCCTCTTTTAACCTGTTATAAAAACTATTTAAATTATTGTAAAGTAACTTCAACCACAATAACCTTTGATATTTCTGTGGAGTTCTTTTTCATATAGATTCTGAACACATTCAAAACAATGCAGTAATATGTAAATATTTCTCAAATATTAGTTAGGCTCATGCAAATGCCTTTGCTAATGAGGTTACGCAAATCAACAAAAATATTCAGGTATCAGAAAAAAAAGGATTTGATGCTGAATTAGGAATTTGTGCAGCTATTCACGTTGGTGGCAGGAACTCTATTATCAATGACAATGATAATGATTTGCGCCTGATTTTAATTTACTTACGCATTAAAGGAACAAATGGTATCATTTACAAGTGGTTATGGACACAGAAGCTTTTGTAAGACCATCTCACAATTTGTTAGGACTTGGTATAGAAAAAAATGCAGGTAGTTTCTATATTTTTGATATAGTCTCTGTTTCCAGCTTTTAAAACACTGACTTAGCTTTCCTCAATATGTAAGAAGACTGTAATCATTATCACACAGAGCATGGAGAAACACAGAGAATTTGAAAATACAATTGCAGCTAGAGCCCATGCTTTTTAATGTTGTTTATCTTTTAAGCATTATTTCTGTGCACCTCTAAAATTGCCTTTACTTTTTGCAGAAGAAAGTTTACAAATTCAAATTCTGAAGAAAATTCAATTTTTAAATAAAAATCTTCCTCAGAGATGCATAATGCTTCCTATGTCCCGCGTTCATTGTAGGGAGGAAGCTGAATCAAAATCTCTTTAGAACATGTTTGTTGAAACTATAGTGTTGATAATGTACAGTAGCTATAGGGCTTTGTGATCTTCAAGGTGTCATGAAAGAAAACCAGTCTCAGGAGCCCTTCCAGGGGCTCTAGCTGGGACTAATAAAATCAGGAACAGAGAAAAGAGTTTGGAAAGTCTTGCTAACCAAGGTCAATGCCTCTTCAAACTCCCTATCCAATGGAGTGATAATCAGATAAAGACATCAGCACAGCCTAGGTCCTTTCAAATCTGATTTCAGACCTTAGCATGACGAAGGGATAATGTTGGCTTGCTGATGAATGACCTCCCTCACAAGGGCTACGTACGCAAGTCTAGTGCCATGCTTTAACCATTACATTTATTAGAGGCCTTTGACATAACCAGAGACGCTATTAGTCTACATGAGGTCTCCAGCAGGGACAGATGGAGTTGAACTAAATTGATTCTACTCCTTCCTCTTCAATCCCATGTGAAAGACATGTTTCAGTATCTGTAAGAACTATCTGGTAGAGAAGGAGTAATGTGAAAGCCCATCTATGAATAGGAGAGCCAGTGGAAGTGGGAAAAGGAAAGCAATCTCAGGAACTATATGTGATCACAATGCATGGGCTCACTCTGGTGAAGGATACCTCACCTCCACTTATTAAGTTGAATGCACCTCTAACTTCTCACAGGTCAGCACTGCTCAGAAAGCAAATCAGAAGAATTCTTTTCTTTAACCTTTTTTCTCCAAGATAGAGTGCTTACAGGGAGGAGTTCAATATAGCACCCACTGTACGGTGCTACATGTCTGTGTTTTGCAAGTTTTGAGTGCTAGGTAAACCCAACTTTGCTGGAAGCCTTTAAGCTATGAAAGCATCTAGCACACGTTTGTGTCACTAAGCATATGTAATGGTATACATGTACATGAATAAAAGGTAAAAGAATGTTTCTCCTCTCACTTGAGTAGGAATCTATTGTTTCTCTTAACTGCTGCATTTGGGTCTCAATGCTCATATAATAAATAGTCTATTAATTTTTAATTAAAATTTCAGTACTAAAAAATGGGGAATGATAAAAAACATTTCTATTCTGTGTTGATAAAATAGTTTTTATTTATGAAAACCTGTAATCTGGAACTTCCTACAGTTTATACTTTTAATGAAAATATGCAATATATTGATATAAGAATAGAATATATATTTGTGTTTATCAACCTAAACCTGCCTCACTTTCCTCCATCTGCAGAAAAAGTGGCTGGATCACCCTGTGGCCTTCAATTGTTCTTGTACTTTGCTAATTGCAGCACTATAACTAAAAATAAACACAGAGCTGTAAGTCAGCAAGTGGAGTACATTAATAAAGCTTGAGTACTTGGCCTTATGGCAGACTCCTTAATTTCATCGTGTTCGCTGTAACGATGGCTTTGAATTCATGTATAGGGTAAAATTACACTACAGGACTTTTAATTCTGAGAACAACATCCCTAAAAGCCTTATTCAAACTTCTGAGGTGCATGGACTAGTACCTGAGCTTAGGAAAAGCTCTTGGCAAATCCCAGTGAAATTTTTTGACAGTTTCATCTTTTAGCCTTTGGGAAAGTGAAGGTGCTGCAGGCAAGATATTTGATTAATGCCACAAAAAATAGTGTTGCTGGCACAGCTGGTATGTTGGGAGAAAAATTCATCACTAACTCTAAAACTGCCATGTAATTTTCTCTCAACAGTTCTTTTCCATACTTGACAGAAGATTTGCACAGGACAAACTAGCTTGACAGAGGACAAGTCAGCCAGCTGTTGAGGTATCTCTAAACATGACAGATCACTATGTTTTAACTCAGATTAATTCACTTATTACAGGTAGACCTAAATCACTGGTCATTGTCAAATCAGTTGTCACAACTAGCAAATCATGTCAGATTTCTGAACAAAAATATTTCAAATCTTAAACAGTTGTTATAACCTCAGCCTGTCTGCTGACAGAGGAATTCCAGCAATAAGCACAGGATAATGTAAAGTATATTTTCACACAGCCAAGTAAAGCATTGCAAAATAACCAATGCTGCTCCAGCAGTATCTGTGTCATTTGTCTGGTATTTAATAGGACCAGAAGGACTTGGAAATATTTGAGTGCAGATTCTGGTACCTGGCAAAAATGAAAGTATTTCTTCAAAGTTGCTTTCCCCCACCCCGCCCCAACTTTTTTGTCTCTTTTCTATTGCTTTTAAAACATTAATTGCTGCCTTAAACTCTTATCCTTTTTCTGTCACTATACATTCAACAGTACAATAAATAAAAACCAACAGGACAAATTTAAAATGTGTCCAGCATTAGCTCGCCAGAATTGCTAGACTAGAATGAAGAATCACTGTAGAAATGCGATAGCAGAAATGAAGTCCATATTTAGGGCTGTATTTCAATTAGTTCCCTCTAAGCAATTAGATAGTAAAATCAGTAATTCAGATGTATCCAACAGACTTTAAAGGCTACAGAGCCTGAAGCATATTTGCAATATCAGAATTATAGAATGGCTCAAATCTGTGCTATTGGATCCAAACCTTCTAGATCATGGGGAGGTTTGGAAACAGTTTGAACCTTGCCATGGGAGCTCAGAGTTAATCAGAAACTTACTTAGCCCAAAACATGCGCTGCAAACTGAATTCCCTTCTCAGGGTTTTCATAAATTCTGCTGATGTTTTCATGGAAACAGAAGGACTGACCTCCAAAAAATTCTTGTCTAAACTCTGAGGGAGAGTGTTGGGTTTCAGGAGCAGCAATGAAGGGTGCCATGTGAGCCAAAGATGGTTTTTGTAAAGGCAAATAAATATATTTTTTCATTATTGCTAATTAAGTGTGGTAAAGGGTGTCTCAAGATGTGGTATGTAAGGTTTTCAAGACAAGATTGGATGAAACCTCAAACAACCTGGTGTGATCTCATAGCTGACCCTGCTTTGAGGGTCAACCAGAGACCTCCCTGAGGTCCTTTATAGCCTGAAATACCCTGTGATCCTAGCAATATAACTTTGTTTACATCTAAAGTACATAGGTGTCTTCACTGCCTACTCTATAAATGTATATCATACTGTGAAATTGAATTATCCAGGGGGGCTTAGTTACCAAACCTCACTCTTCTCATTGTACAACATACACAGCACATCTCTCCTACCAATCCTCAAAAAGTCCAGTAACCAAACACAGCTTATACCCCTTCACTCTGCCAGGGCAATTTATGTAGGATTGGTCCTCTCTGACCCAGTATCTCCTCTCTGTCAGATCAGTCACTAAACAATTAGTTATCTTTTATTTATTACTCCCTTCTGGAATGGAAGACAGGTACGTAACACACACTTCAAGGATGATAAATACATTTCCTCAGCAGTAACAGGGAGATTCAATACAGTTTAGATAAAACAAAGCAGTATATATTTTAAAGGCACGGAAGGGGATAAACATAGTAAACTTACAGATTCTAGAGGTTTTATGTGTACTGACGGGATTTCTAAAAGGATTCTAGATAGAAAGAAAAAGTTTCTACGTGTTTTAGTTAGGGACTGAAACATTTTAGCTTCTTTCTGTCCAGAGATGCATAGCTTTAGTGCTGGAAATACTTCAGTCTCTCCTCACAGAATGGAGTTCTCTCGTGATACCTTATTTCCAATTATACTTATGACAGGGTATAAAGATGCTCCAGCATAAAAGTGCTCCTACTTATCATGTGTCCAATCCTAGCTGAAAAGCTAGTGTGAAGGAGGCCTTCAAGGGAAAAGGAGCATCCTCTCTCTTTGCTGCTCCTTGAAATTGTTCCAGGAAGGGGTTGGTTGTTATAAGCCATTTGTGTAAACTGATTTGTTCTGGCTTGGGGTTCTCACTTTATTGCTGATAGAAGTAAACCTGAAAAAGCGGATGTGAAAGGACTTGTTAGACAATTTTTTCATTTCAGTCTGGTCTGGTACATGTGCATACTCAATTTTGTTTTGCAGAGTTTCAGACATACATCATGTTTGTTGTTATAAAATTATTTCCTTAAGAAGTCTTTCACATTTAAAATGCTAGAGAACCCCAATCAGAGCTCTGGCTCACAAACATCTAAATAAGCTTGTTATAGATCTCCATATATTTAGGGCAGTATAATCACACATAGTCCATTGTGTGAGATGATGAACGTATCTTTTTTTAAATCCCAGCTATGTTATCTGAAAGGCTGCTTCTTCTAGCTGCTTACCTCCCTCCCTACCCCATTCCAGCCAAAATTATTCTTCTCCTATCATGCTAGCAAAACAAATGAACTTTCCCTAAAAGGCATTTCAGTTAAATTAAGAAGAGATGGCAAAAACTTACCATTTCCACTGTTTAAGTAACGAAGCTCATCTTAAATGAAATACAGCTGGGAGTGCTCATATCAGTGGTTTGGCTGGTGGGTCGAGTTGGGGTAGTTCTGACAAGATGATGGTGCTAGCAGTCAGCTGAGGTGGCAGCCCATTTAACTGGCACGATCAAAGAACCATAGAGGAAATACGTCCACAGGCCAAGCTATGCAACAGAAGACTATAGCCCACAAGAGATTAACTTTTCTAACTACAACGCCCTTGATAGTCCTTAGCAGAAAGAGGCTTTTTTGTGCTCGGAAAATGCATTATCCTGGGGGCCTATATAGCACCAGAAACTGTCCCTTGTCTTTCTGCTAAGTGAATCAATTTCTTAATGTTACCTCTCATTACAATCTCATTCCTTCAATGTTGACTAAAGAAAAGAACATTAAAAGCGTTAAAAAAAAAAGGAAGAAAGAAGACAGAGAAGAGTACTACCTTCAGACATCTTTCTCTTATTTCTCAAACTCCATTCCTCCTCTCCTCTGTTTTGGAGGCAGAAAGAGCAGACAGGTGGGACTGTGGAATTCTCCAGCTCAGGATGGACGAGGGGAACTGGCACCGAGGTGCAATGACATTGATACAAACAGCATATGTAAGGGATACATTTTAGCTAAGGTATTTGTAGGTATGATGTATAAACTTTTACTACCAATTTAAGAGTTGCTTTAATTTCACTGGCATGTTTTACTAGATTTTCATTTTGAAGTGCACAAGACAACAAGCAAATGTGCTTTTTTTTCTTTTTTTTTTTTTTTTAAAGTTAAGGTATCTTCTTAAAACAGATGAACCAAAACCCTCCAAGGAAGAAATCAATTAATTAAAAATTACATAAGAACATCTGCTTGCAAGCTGATCAAACCAGAAAGGTGAAAACAACGTCTGTTCTAGCGGAGGGAAGAAAGACGACAGTTTTGGGAATGGGGAAAAGGCAAAATGTGGGTAAATGATAAAGAAGCTGCCAGATTCCATGTCTTGAGTCATGTTAAAATGTGAACTTAAACACAAAGTTCAGCTCAGTGAAGCAGAAGGACAATTCTCTTCCTTAGATACAAAAAGCTCTTTTTTCATCTGTAGCGTGTGACATCTGACTCCTGCAGATGAGCCACTAGCCACTTCAATACCTATAACTCGAGAAATTCATCAAGATCCAGGAAAATTGACTTGGATTATCCACATGAGCTTGACAAACTCTGTAGAGAGCTCTTATTTAGTATAGTCGGTGCACAAAAAATCAAGCAGACAGTATTTAGCCAAATGAGGTGATGTTCTGTATAGAAGGACTCACGCAGCACGACAGAATGAACGCCACAGAGAATCATCACAGGAATGAGCCCTGCTTACATGTGATATTTACAAAATTATATGCACTTAATGATTCACAACTTTTTAGAAGACAAAATTTCATGTATTTTCAATTAATATATTCTTTGTTAAAGCTTTTAATGTGGTCATTATTTTCTCCCATATCCCATGAAGCTAAGTGAACTCATTTAAGCCTATTTTGACTTTAAAAACGAAATATTTTTAGGGTTCATTTTTTTAGACTTCAGTTGATCAAACCCTTGGGTTTGCTGGAAAGAGTAAAATTACTCACATACATAAATGTTTGCAGGATATTGTCTTATATGAAGACATTCTTTTATGTACATATGAGAAGCTTAGTAAAACTCCATCTCACTGGCTCATTCTTAGCATGAATAATGTTTTAATAGCAAGGCCTAAAGATACTTTTAAAATGAGAACTGTAATAACACTGAGCTATTTGACTGCTTCTTAAGTCAATGGCACTGGAGACTTTGTTAACCTAGGCAGCTCACAGCGTCTCTTGCAAAGTGACATATGTCTCCCGTATACACAGGCATCAGATGAGCCTAATTGAAAATAACACAGATTCAGCAGCTGACAGCTTATTGTGCCTGAGAGGGGAACATTTCTCCCTATTTAAACCATTCTCTTTTGCATCCTTCCCCCCCTCTTTGGGAAAGGGACTACTCAAACCGATATCTTGCTACATTTTTTGACACAAAACTGCCATATTTTTCATTTAGTTGTGCTACACTTACTGTTACACTAGGAAACAGGATGCGCCTAAATGATGAAATGGCACCTCCTGGGTGACAATTTTACAAGATGTGCACTTGATTTCTGCTGCAAATGCTGTTATGAGTTGAGAAAGACACTCTCTGCTGAAACGAAATGTAGGATGATGCTCTGTAAGTGGAAAGTGGGCACTTCCCTCCAGTGCCCACAGACTTGACACCTGTGGCTTCTGTCAGAGAGATGAATCAGAACAAGGCTTATGAGTGACTTTTTAGCTTCCATTTAACATTCCCCATCTCTTATATGTCAACAGAAAGTCTCAGGCTTGTCATTGTCACCTGAGGGACAGGGCACTAGCAGACCATTTTTAGTAGGCCAGTACTTGTGTACATAGGGATGTTTGTTTATAGTGAGCACAAGTGCGAATTCTCAGCACACTAGCTGTTTTACAGTAAGACCCTAAGGACACCTAAAGAGTGGCATTTACACTTGACTAACATAAACATCAGATTTTAAGTATCGAAGTTAGGCGTCTCAGCTCCCTAAGCTTTATCAGTGGACAGAAAGGGAAGACACAGAGACCACAAGACAGGTTTCTGCTCTTAATCCTGTAACCTACCTTCCTCTCCCCTTGACTATACTGGGATCATTACACAATCCTACCTCATACACCTGAAGTTAAATGCCAAAATGAGAAAACGTTAACCCTAAGAAAGGACTTACAAAAATATCCACCCAAGGAGTTTGTTGTGAATTGAACAGTTTATCTGACTGTCCCTGGATGCCCAAGGAGAAACATTATAGACTGGGGATGTTACACCTTGGCAACAGGATATCACAACCATCATTATTAACTAAATACCTAGGTATTTTTGAGCTCATTAGTGAAACATTCATTCCGTTCCATTCCAAAGAGCAGTAACAGAAGTTACCAGAAAATCACTATAGCTCTAGAAGATGGTATTTATGGTCAGATAAAGCCACGTGGAAACGTAACTATTAGGAAAGTATGCCAAGTGCTCTAAGCCGGAGTAACTCTACTGCGCGTCAGTGCACTGGAGACACTCTCCCTTTGCTCAGCTCTTTTTCTGCGGCTATCTGGCTGACGCATTGTTCCATGCGAGGAAGAGCTGTTTATATACCATCAATAACAGGACAGGTGGAAGCAAATGGCTGTCGTAAACAACTCTAATTAGGTGACCTTGGAAAAGACCTGACATTCAGGGAGGAACATTGGTATAGTGCTTAACCATGTTCAGTGCACTTAAAGTTATTTCCTGGTTGACAGACATTTGACTTGGTCAGGAAAACAGTCACCAATGTGACTGTTCAGCAGGGCTTCCAAAGTCACTCTTTTAAAAAATTATTAGGCTTTATTCTTTGATTGAAAGTCATAAGTATCAACCAATAGAACCAGCCAGACAAAATATCATAGTAAATGCCATGCTGATCTCAGACCAGAACCAGTGTTAGCATTGTCTGAACACATTAATCATTAATTTTTTCACAGAGGAGAAATGCACTTAAATATTTCCTTCTGACTTTTGAGGTATGTCAGATGTCAGATTTTCTTATTGAAATAGAAAATGGCATGATAGTTAGAATTAATTTTTTTCTGTCCTGTACTTGTATATTCTCACATAATCACAGTATAGACAAACTACAGAAAAATAACATAATGTAAGAAAACAGAAACAAAATCATGAAAACAAACAAAAATTAGGCAGAGCCTAGAGGATATAAAACCAAAGAGAAACAAATGAGAACCAAAGTGAAAAAGAAAATTATGTTAAATTTTGGTGTGCTTTCCATTACTGTCTAAGAAAAGATCTAAAATATCTTGAAACTCCTCAAAATTGATACATATCCCATGAGATGCATATGCTACCATACAGGAGAGAGCTGGAATGGACTCTGATCATAATAGACGAAATTCACTTTTCTAATGCTTAAGTACAATCTCTGAGCAATAAATAGCTCTTTTTACTCACTTTTGGGCTAACGGTATAACATCCTCTTTGTGTATGTCAGGCTAGTTCCATGGTCCTTGCTGTGATAGTATCTGCATTCTTTGTAAACGGGACAGTTTTCTTATGTGCAGATGGTAGTGTCAATCTGAAGCCCACCTTTATAATGAATTGCATTTAATTCACTTCCTTTGCCAAAAGACTGCAAACTCTAGACATGGCCAAAATGATGTATATTTAAGCTTTCTTATATTGAGCAGTACCAACAGAAGGTGGAGTTCTTAAATCGCAAGCTATGATGCCTCTTCAAAACAGCTTGTTAATAATTCTAAGATGTTTTAAGCTGTAGACTATCATCTGACTGCCTGGTAATCTGTTGTCCCTAATTAATGCCACTTTTCATCCTTGAGTGATAGATTCAGTTCTTGTTAGAATTCTTCAATTCTAATATTCATGCTGGGGGGATCCTTGACATCTAAGTTTGATACCCAAAAAAACATTCCAAAATTTTCATTCTAACTTTTTATTTCCTACAACTTAAACTGCAAGCTCTGAGGAAATGCCTTTGTGTTGCTTTGTATTCACCCAACGTCTGGCACAATTGACCTCCTTCTTGGTCAATAATTAGGCAATGACACAGTAAACATGATTATGACTATTATCTTGGTTTTGATTAAATATAAACTTGCAGCTTTCCGTATCAGTAGTGTTTTGAAATATTTCATAGGCACTCTGAAATGATTTCTGAACTTTTGATTGCACTTTTATGTGGCTACATGATTATAATATTTAGGCCTATAATAGGGAAATGCGTATAGTTTTTTTAAAAATCAAGAGAATATGTTCAGAATTACCAAGGCTGATAATTCAGTAGTAAGAAAAAACTGTATTCATAAAACAACACTGAAAATGTTGCTATTTCAGCCAGCCTTAGCAGATAACTAAATCGAGGGACTAACTTGAAAACAGCTTTTTTCTGCGTTCTTCAGCCCATCCCAGCAGCAGCTAGTAACCTCCCAACAGAAATGCTCTGATGACTTTAACAATTTTAGTTCTGAGACTGAAGAAATATGTCCCTTGTACATCTACTGAATGACTGTCTGCTAGAAAAGTCCTCTTACCTTTATTCTTAACTCTCCTTCACCTCTGTGATAGCTCTTGGCAATTTGCATAATAAGAAAATGTATAAATATGTAAAAATGTTTATAATATGCCCTCTGATAAAATAAAAGCATTTTAGTATGGATAAGCAAGACAAGAAATAATAATTACAATACTAGATAACAGAAAAAAAATAATGCAAAACTAACCCAAGATCATTCACTATCCATATCTGAAAGCCACATGAAAAATATGCTGCAATCACCCATAGAATTTTTCCTTTTTTAACAAAAGCAATTTTATTCTTCAGAAACTACTAACTTTTCTCTTACCTAGTGCATTTGCAAGCAAAAGAAAAACAAGAAATAGGATCATTTAAGTAGGCAGTGAGAAATCAAAGACCTTCATTGTTGATTTGAAAGTCATAAACACCTTTTTCACACCCAACATGAGCTCCATCTGCTAGATAAAACACTTATTTTTGAGCCCTGGATCTGACTGGCTCAAACCTATCAGCCAGCTTCAATATTTTACTCAGTATACAAGGGACTGACTTATCCACAGTGACTTTACCCAAAGGAGTACATGGTTCTTAGCCTCTTTGGAACCCATTCTTCCCAACTGAGCCAACCCAAATTGTAAATTATTAGGAATTATACTGACTAATTCGTTGTTTGGCTTGAACTTTCCTTCTAGTTCCCCATAAAATATTATTTCTTCTTTGCTTATCCCTCATTAAAATGTACGTTACTGCTCTTCCTCTTTTTTATCTTCACATTTGTTGTTGCTACCTTTGTATTTGTTCATTGCCCTGGTTGCATTTAAGGGCCTTCCCAAGAGAAAGAATGGGACAAGACTCATTAATTTAGATATATTTCTTTTCTCTCTTCATTTACTTAACATGTGCCTACAGGAACATGAAAGTGGATGGAAAAGTTATTTGTTTTTTAAGTTGAGCTTTAATTGATGGCCCTAATCTGAGAACCTGGTCAACTGTATACTGTAAAGGAAACAAAGTCTTTAAATTCAAGTCAATAGAGTATTTATTACAGAGATAGGACGAATGGAATAAACATTCTAATGTGATGGTATTTTATTCAGCCATTATTAATCGTCATGAATATTCGGACACCATTAAGCAGTGTTGACTGAATGTGAGATGAGCTAGTCTCAGCTAAGTCTTGTATCATATGGAGACTAAATTAGGCTTTTCAATAATCACTATTTCTTAATGGCTAACAAAAGGTATTCCTGTATTGCCCCTGTGTCCTTTATGAGTTCCATAAATAACTAATTAACCTCTGTAACAAAAGTTGGCATTAAAACAGGAGGCAGCCTCTCTGTACAAACGATGGGTATCTAAGAAAAGATCTCCTGAGCAACATGAAGTTTACACTCTTCTTTTTTGCAGTGTTCTCTACAGAAATTAAATGCTTATTGACTCCACGTTAATATCCTTTTAGTAATCTGCCATTTTTGTTTGTTTTAATATAGCACTCAGTTTTACTGTAGAAAGGAATTATGCAGTTTAGAAGTATGAATATTAAAAAAGGATATAATTAAATCTGTAGCCTGAAACCTCTGTCTAAAGCTATAATGACAAATTTAGTCCATATTTATTATGGTGCACAAGGGACTTTAACTAGATCATTAGTTTATATGCCTTACTCAGTAGTGAAGTTCTAAAACTTCACATTTTGCATATTATTACATTATTCATTTTTCCAACTAGGCATAAAATATGGCTTCCCAGGAGTACAATACCTAATTCTTCAAAATATACAAAGATAGCAATAAAATGATTAAATTACAACTCTTACATCTGTTCTTCTTGTCTGATTATAAATTAAAATGTTCAAAAACAGAAGAAAACAACACAGGTAACAAATATGTTTAACCTGCATATCTTCTCAGAATTAAAAAATTTACCAAACTCTATCCCCTCAATTACAAGTGCTATTGGCTTATCCCCTTTTTCCACAGGTTGTTGTGTCTTTTTTTGAGTAGTTGTGAAATAGAGTATAATTTGACCATAGATTTAAAAA
Organism: Gymnogyps californianus; assembly: GCF_018139145.2. Lineage (NCBI taxonomy): Eukaryota > Metazoa > Chordata > Aves > Accipitriformes > Cathartidae > Gymnogyps > Gymnogyps californianus. The sequence continues at coordinate 42,291,092 of NC_059475.1, read as the reverse complement.
TCACTGACTCTGACTGCTAACATGGATTAGATGCTGTGAACTCACCAACACAGTTACTGAGAAAGACTGATCAAAGAATACCATGAGATTTCTCTCTGTATGAACACATTGGTTTAAAAAACCCATGAAATGTTATGCCTGTCAGGAGAAAAATATAAAATGCTATTCTAAACCACTACCCATCATTGCAAAATGCTGCTTGGTGTTTTCTTTATCAATTGCACATTAACAAATCTTTAATCCAATGATGGAAACGCACCAGTGCAGGTGACACTGACAAATTATCCTTGGCACAGTCTCTGAACTCATAACACATTTCAAAGAAAACTACCCTGAATATAAAATGCATGAACTATTAAATCACAATGCCTACTGAGAACTTTAATTTTAGGGAGCATTATTAGGAAAATGATTATTTACTGAAAAATTTGTATTTGAGAACAATAAATGTATTTTAAAATCTATTATTCCACTCACCTGGAACTATGTTTGTTTCCTAAAATCCTGAAATTCATAAAAACAAATACCTGAAGATATTGTTTAAATTACTGTGGTCATAATGGCACCGAATCAGCACTATGCAGCAAGGCGTTATTGGATGCCATTGTAGGCATCTGTGGATAAATTAGGGGAGCAGAAGTTACGAATGAGTGCTCCTTGAATGCTTCCGAACTGATTGAGTTTTCATCAAATTGAGATACCATACTATGTTTCCAGTTTTCATCTGTCTTGAATGGCTGTATTTACTCTAGATGAAGATTACTCTGTATGTTCCCTTGACATATGCCTTCCAGATACATTTTATGACAATATCAAAAATGTCTTTCTTTTTTTTATCATGGCTGCTTCAATTGCAAATCGAACCATATGAAATAAAGAACTGCATGAGCTTGAACGATCAAAACTCTTCCAGTTACTGAGCTGAATCCATGTAAGCCAACTTACAAAATGTCCCCTGAAGATTTAACTTGCTGTTTTAAAAAAATAATATTCCAGCTGATAATGTGTACAAAATAAATCTAAAAAATGCTTCCATTAAATTGAGAGGAGGGAATAAAAAAAAGCATGAGGAAAGAACTTAGAAGAATTTGAAAGCTGTCACATGGAAGAGGGCTTTTTGATAAAATATTCCTGTATACCAGACTGCCTTTGATTTATGTACTAATATGTTGAAAATCTACCTCATTCACCCGATCTGCAGGGGGAAAAAAGAGAAAGGGGAAAAAATAAAAGAAACTGGCTTCATTACATGATGTCCCTCGATAAATAAAAACTCGATCTGGCCTCTGTCCACTGCTGTTCTAAATGAGCCCAGTCAGTCTGGCCCATGTTTTTTCATTTCATTTTCTCAAGCCAAATGACTACCATCTGCTGTCACAAAGCTGTCACACAATCAGTAATGGAAGATTTCTAAGGAATATAATGGCTGAAGAATGAATATATGACATTCCAGCTCCTATCTAGCAGAGAGAGAACAGTAACCCATTTGAAAAGAAACAGCAGTAGTGTTCTCCCACTTCTCAGCAAGTGCATTGTAATACAAATCTTTATTTGGACTCAAGACGTTGACAGGTCAATTGAACAGAATAAGTCTAGTTTATGATGCAGTTGTCAGAAGTGGTTAAAGCAGGAGTCTGTTTACCGGTGCCCTGAGATATTCCAACAATTTTTCTTGCAAACCAGCACCTTGAGGTTAATTACTTTACCAATTTGAGTAAATGGCAAGCCATATTCCCATCTGTCTCCATTAGTTCCCCACTATTTCTCAATTTATGATGACTGGGGTCAAGGCTGTGGTACAAAAGAAGAGCTAATAATGCATGAATGGAGTAATTTTCTGTTTATACAAATGTGGTAGCCACAGCATAAATACGGAAGAGACATTTTAGAAATGCATATTCTTTGCCTTGAAACCTCTGGGTGCTAACTGTATATAGAGGAGTAAAAAACAAACAGTAGCAATGAATTGCTGTTTCCATACTTATGTATCTTTAACACAACCTGCTACGTCCTGTGCAGCACTGTACTGCCCACTTGCACCCTGGCACAGGAATGAGAAAAGTTCTGAAAAGCCTGCAACAGTTGATCTCTACTAAGCTTGCTTGTTCACCAAAGGCAAGCTGCCTGGGAAAGAAAAAAGAAAAATCTCTTTATTTTGGTACCAAAATGCAGCATTACTGAAGCTTTTCTGCCTCAAGTAAACATTTCTTGTTATCTATATAAGATTTAGTGCTGGAATCTCTTAAAAGCTGTTTAGCAGTGTGACTGATTTAAGAGCATCTCAAGGGACAATACCTATTTTATTTCTGTTTGTCCATTAAAACACTCTGAAGGTTTACTCCTACATTAAAAAGTGTAGACTTTCTCTTCTTTTTTAGTTTTAAATTCAGCCACATAGTTATTTTCTATTCAAAATACTTAACATCTATAACAAATGCCTTAGATAAATAACTCAAGGAAAAATCTCCACCAATTTCCACAAACTGTTAATGAATATGCTAGATTGATAAATTCTGCCTGATCTACTTTGTCTAAACAGTGGCAGTCTAAAAATAGAAGATAATATTTTGGCCACTTGCCACAAATGGCAGAATTACTCATTAATTAAACACTACAATAAAATAAATTTTGCAGCAAATGAGGCATAAAGCGCGTATTTTACCATAAATGATTCAAAATAGAATGGAAGTAATAATGTTCTACTGCTGTTTGTGTAGTGTAAAAATTTTATCCATGACATATCCATCAGAAGCCACAGAAACCCATTAATGTGAAGCAAATCAATAAGTACATGTACATATTAATTCCTGTAACACAGTCTACAGAATAATGTATTTTCAGATTACTATATTTGTCCCTAAGATCAGATCAAAAGCCAACCAGTAAAGACAATGGCAAAACTGTCAAAGAACAATTTGACTATCAACTCTACTGATTCCTTAGGAAGTCAGAAACTAAGGTTTGTCATTACAGTAGTCAACATTAAGAATCAATGTGTACAGGCTGTTACTAGTACTATCCTATCAAAAGAATTTGTTGCACTGTTGCTCAGGATTGCAGAATATTTATCACTTCTTCTTTTGCAAAGCAGCAAACTGAAATGCAGAGGGTTACACAAGTTAACTCAATTGTAAAATAATACTACCAACCAACCAACTTGAGTGGTGAACACTATGTGCGCTGCCGGGCCAAGCTACTTACTACAACTTCACTTAACAATGCAAGAGGACATACAGTGGACACCCAAAATGCAATAATGTTGCTGCTCTACTGGATGCTTGTTGCGAAGGCACAGGGCACGTGAAGAGTTAAGGTGTAATAAATGGTAACTTCTGACTTTATAGAAATAGCTCATTATTAATATTCTACAGATACCTCTAATTAGTAAAGTAACAACAATGTAATAATTATGTCAAAATATTTTGCAAATTCTTATGAATTATGCCCAATCTTGGGAATAGTAGAGAATCTTCTAATTTTGCTGACAAGGAAGATAAGTTTAAGTAAGTAACATGTAAAACACAGAAAAAAGTCAGTGGCAAAATTATTATGACCAGAAAGAGACTCTAATGGTTTGCGATATATTTCCCTGTCAATGTACATAAAGTTGAATATGTTATGCTACGGGAGGAATATTGACCTTTTTTAAACTTTAGTGTTCAAAATGGAGTCTTTGGGTATATCAGTGAGGATCAGGAACCTAATGTACACAGAAGAAAATTATTTTGAAAAAGAGGTCTTGTTAAAATATAAAAAGTTTGTAAACTGTCATATACAGAACAGCCTTACAGTACATTGTGTCTACACACCAAATTCCAGGCCTAACAATCCCTGTCTTTGAGAGGTTCTTCTTCAACAGACAGTCTAAAGCTGCATGATTTTTATGAAGAGTTTGACTTTTTTTTTTTAATCATTGAGCTCTCAATTTCTCTTACTGCTCAGGGAAAGGTAAAATGCAAGGAAAACAACCCAAATTAAATAATTTAACTGCTCTTACCAGATCAGGAACACAGAGAAAGAAAATAGGAACAAATACATGTGTTGTGTGTATATAAGTATTTTTAAAAGCCTATTTATTTGGTGTATACTGTACAATGACTAGACAATGTAGTAGAACTGGCTGCAAGCTTATATTGCATTCTGAAATGTGTCCTAGAACTGAGATTGTGCACAGAAGTCTTAGAATATTTAGGATCATTCAGGTTGGATGGGACCACAGCAGGTCATCTAGTCCAGCCTCCTGCATTTACAGCAAAGGCCTTATGATTTGGGAATATGTGTTTTAATTACCTAAATATGAGGGGAGGAAAAGCGACCTTCCCCATCTCATCTGAAAAGAGCTTCCAATTCACCAGTGGGGTAAAAAGTGGGGAAAAATTATCCCACATTTTGTAGAGATAATAACAAAGTATATCAGTGTATTTCTGATCTTATAACAATTTATATTTAGTGGGATTAATAAAGTTCTTTTACTGTAAAACTAATGGCAGCAACATTACATCCAAAAGCTCCAATTGTTTTGCCATTACAATTTCTAAAAGAATGAAACAAGAGATGAAAGGAACAGTTCCTAAGAAGAACAGAATTAAAAAAAAAATTAAAAAAAAAAAGAAGAAAGTGCACATAATATACTTCTATTCTCCACACAGTTCCACTTTGTCAGTTTTTCTCATTATTGGCCTTCTGACTATATTTTACAAAATATTCTTCTACTGGTAATGTAGATTCTACATACTAATGTTGCTCTGACACTAAGGAAAAACAAAACCAAACACCTAAAGATGACTGGGAAAGCAGAGAAGGGGAAAGGTGGTTCATTCTGTACTCACTTGGAGATCGTTTTCCTTTTTTATGATGTAACAAAAAGCACAAACAAGTAGAGAATTTAAACAGATTAACAGTCATCTTTCCAATCTTTCAATAAAATCCAGATGGACTTTTCTAGAGAAGTCCTTCTTCAACAGAAACTTTTCCTGTTTCTATTGGATATTTTCAACAAGCTTCCTGTAGAGAATGATGATGATAACTCTTATTTTTTATTTGTATACATTTCTCACACTGGTTCTACCCAGTTTGGACCTTGTGATTACAGAGAATTTTTAAGCTTCTTTCTATATCCACTGAGAACTCACGTACACAGCTATAAGTCAAATGCATATATTAACCATGCCAAATTCACAACTTGTGAAAATTCCATATATAGCAGTTGGTGAAATTGTTACTTTTACTCAATAGTCGCTGAAATTAGCAGAATTACGTGGACTTTTTTTTCTTGTTATCCTGGATTAAGAGTTGCTGAATGATTGACATGGATCAAAATTAGATGTTCATTACAAGTACAGACAGTAGTAGCAAATACAAGTACAATGTATACAATACTAATAGCAAAATTTATAACAAGTTACACAGGAAAAACATATGGCTCCATTTGCAAGTTAATAGCAAAATTCTAGTAATCTCAAACTAGCCATTTAGTCTTCCAAAAAGTGAGTAGAACATTTTCAGTTTATTTATGGGGAATAAAAGTTCAGAGTCATCTTCATACATGAAGAATACTTGATGATGTCATACTGACATTCTGCGAGGACCCAGTTATTCTAAATAGTTATTCTATAGTCATAACTAGTATGTTATGTAGGTGTCGGGTTAACGTACTTTGGAAGAGGATGCATTTAAGCCACAAAATGCACTTTAACTGCAAAATAAGATTTTTCATATGAAGAGCTAGTTTGGAAGAGCTATTAAGCAGTTTTACCTCTTCTAAGTTTAGTCCCGTTGTAAGCACATCCCTGTTCATTATGATTGGTCTGTTTCAGCTACTGCAGAGTTTTATTTAGGAAGAAAAATATGAGGAACAAGCTCATCAGCTAAAATACAACTCAGCTCTACTGAAACTAGTGAGATGGTACTAAACACTATCATTCAGTTTACTGTGAGTAAAACTAGAAAACGGTTAAACAGCAAGAGGGGAACATAATAAATGAATAAACAGAGGCCTAGGTTTACTACATACTTTCTTTGACATCTTGAGAAAGCCTCTGAGGGCCTCACTCAACTCTTAGTGAAGTCAGGGAAATATTTCTTGTAGTCTCATAGGGCTTTGGATCTGCCTACCCTTATCAATATTCCTTATTTTTTCCATGTGTAAAAATAAGATAATTATGTTCATTTTGGGTGAGGAGGTAGCTGCTTACTGCATGAAAGGTTTTAAGAAACTGTTTCCTTCTTGTGGAAATAGAGGAAGTATTTCTATAAAATTAAAGTTGACTAGAACAGTGAATTATTTTTTGGATGAATAGCTGTAGTGAAATCAATCTATTAGTAGATGGACAATTCTCATGGTATACTAAAGAATGTTCTGCTTTAACCCTTAAAGGGACACACGATTTAGAGAAAGAGAAAAGAAAGCAAGCTGCATACTAGACTACAGAAATGTGCCAACAGAGAAAGACTGGATGTGTCTGAAACCCCTAGAAAGAAAAATACTGTGAAAGTTTAAGTTATCAATATTGAGGAGGTTTTGTGGCTTACTGAACAAACACAAAGGTCTAAATGTCCTCAAGGGAAGATGAAAATGAAATCCAGAACCCTTTAACCCATGGAAACTTGCAGAGGGAATACTACGAACAAAAGTTATTGATACTTGAACAATTCTCAAGCTACATGAAGGGGATTGCCTGCCTCAGTCAAGCCTCCCAGAACCACTACGAGAATTCCACAAACTTGTTATCCTTGTTGATATTTTGGAAAAGAAGCCAGAGTTTGAATGGTGCAAACCCCAAGCTTCATGTACATCCTTCCTGTGGCATCCCCAGATCATACTCAATGTGAAGAGAAACTCTCACTGTCATAGCCTATGTTCTTCTATTGCCATCCAAAATATTTCACAATCTTTCACAAGCATTAAAAACTAGCTTAAAATGTAGTTTGAAAAATGTTTCAGAGGAGTCCATGTGAAAAGGGGTAGGAAAGATTTTCAGCAGCTACCTGTTTCACAGTGGCAGGACATGCCATCGGTACTACCTAATCTTGCTGTCTGACTTCACCGAAGAGAACATGCCAGTTAGACCCTGAGAGCCTCGAAGTGGGTGTCCTGGTCTTGTAATGTCAGTCACTGAGTGCTAAGCATAATTGGAAGAAATCCAGGAAAGTAGTTCCTTTTAAGACCTGAGGTTGAGTCTCAAAAGGGAATTTGGATGTAAAAAGCTAGCCTCTTATTCTCTAAGTCACCCAGACTCCTCAGCATTTCAATTTTTAATCACTTTTTGTCCCTGTGTTTCAGTGGATGAAGTCACAGAACAGAGGGTTTTATATGTTTATCAAAAATGTTCTGGAACGTGGGAAGACACTGGAAACCCTTTGGGTTACACTGTTTCACTGTTCACCTAACTAAAAAAATAGCCAGTACCAATATATGGGAATATTGCAAGGCAGCATTAAACATGATATAGTAACTGAAGTGAAACAGTAGTTAGCATTTTAAAAATCTGCAGGCTATTATCACAAAGATGAATTATCTCAGCCAAAAGAGACTAGAAAGTAACAGGTCAGTGATATACAAATTTCAAACAACAACAACAACAACAAGTCTTACAAACAGGTAGGATTGTCTTAGGGTTGCTTTTAAATCATACCTGATTTCAACTGCCACAATTTGTGCTACAGGATGAAATGGAAACCACCTTAAAGCAGTATAAGGGTTGAATCTAACTTCTAATTTGCAAAGTACATCTGCTTTATAGAACATTTTTACAGCGGCCTCATAATTAGAAAAACATGGCTTGTATTTCTCTCACTTCCTAAACCATAAAAAAACCTGGCTTTATTTTTAAAACACTAATTACTTGATGGGGAAAAGCCTCTAATTTCTGGGAACACACTCATCTAAGACAAATAATCTGTAAGAAGTGTAAAAAATAATGTGGAACTGTATAAAGGCTTTATTAAACAAACACACTTGGTGCTCAGAACGCTGACTTCTCCTGTGCTTTAAATTTGTTTCTGATTCTTGAACTAGCACTGCTTGAAGCAAAAGATGCAGCTTCGTCACATGATAAAGCAACAAGACATGTTAGCCTGCTTCTGTTAAGAAACTCCTGACCAAAACAAAACAAGGACTTCTCAATTTTGTGCGTGCTGTATCTCACAAAATGTCCTAAGACATTCTAACGATTCCTACAGAGAATTTGTTCAAATTTGTAAATGACTGCTCTGTGCTTTGTCAAGACAGAAATGTCAGCTTTGCTGCTCTTTGTGGCAGGACGGTTGGGCATGCTTTCAGTTCCTTATTGTCCTATCTGTAAAAAGAATGAATGCACCTGATAAATGGAATAATTTCCTCTCAGATTTGCTTCACTTATGATATCTGTTCTATAAAAAAATCTTAGGCACAAGCAGTTATACATATAAGAATTTTTACTGCTTTTCTGGAAAAAAAAAACCAACCAAAAAACAGGCCGCATATGAATACAAGCAAAGTTTGTTTATTATCTGTGAATACTTTGGACCTTAGAAGTTATGGTGTCAGAGGAGGAACCTAGCAGTAAAAAAAGAGAAGGTGAAACAGCTTTAAATGCCAAGACTTCTAGAACTAACTCAACATAACATTGTTTCTCTATTTCTTTCATCTTCCATGTTAGGAGAGAATGGGCTCAAAACAGAAGAATGAAGGGATACTACAGAAAACTGAAAGAGAAAGAAAAACAGCTGTTAGTGTTTCTCTGCTCTTCTAAACTGGATGCCAAATCTTGAGGTGTTTAGATTTGATACATACCTTGATACTGAGATAATTCTCAGGACTCAGGCTGTGCTTATACCCATTGAATAAGCATGCCCCAACATCTCTTGGCAACATAGCTGGTTGCTGAGTATCACCACCTGGTCAGTATTTCTTATAAGTAAATAAGTGGGTCTCCTTTTAGAAGCAATAATATTGCATGTTGCACTTTTGGAACCCTATCCTTGATTAATGAAATAACTTTTAAACTCTCTGTTCATACTAAAATAGGAGACTCGGCAGTTCATGTGAAGTTTCAAGACATTCATTTACAGTGAGTAGCTCGCTCCAAAGAGAATGACTGTTCCTAAGCATCTCAGACAGCAGCAGTTTTTAGAGATAGAGCTACTAGGTCCATTAGGGTTAACAGCTTTTTGACTGCATAAGTTTTCTTCTTACGCTAGGAATAATGTGACGTGAGAAGGATCATTGTCTTTTTTTCCCCTTACATAGCCAAATACAGCTATCTGAATCTGAGCATGCTTCTTGCTGAGCAGGTCAATGAGAGAAATCATGAGCTGAAGAAATTAGAATAAGTATTATTTCTGTCTGCACTGACAGCTAAACAGCTCTCATCGTCTGAAAAATTAAAGCCGGTTAGGTACTGAGTAGTGCCCGAAGTACTGTGGTTTCCAGCCAAGACCGTCACCATTTTACTTACAACTATTCCCAAAACCACAGACATGGTTGGTTTTGCTGTTGCTCATACCTCTATTTCAGCATGTGTTTGAGGAACTCAGAAAGGAAGGTAAGGAAAGATACAGCATATCCACCACATAAGGACATTTGCCTGGCCATGGATGAGAAGCTGTACGTTAGAGAACTGAGGTGATGTGTTTCAGATGCAAAAATTCCATCTATTTCTATGTTGTGACTGTTACTTCAGTGTCAGTATCTGATATATAAGGTAAGCATCCTTGAAATCAGCAGATTAATATCGCAATTGCTACCATGCTTATATTTCATGCTTTCATGTTGGAATACTTGCAAATAACAAAATTTTTCAATGATTTCTGGTTAAAACTTCTCAGTCTCTGAAACCGTAATTTTTAAGAGAAAGAAAAAATCCTTTTATAGATTACTGCTTAAGGTCTCTTCTAGTTAAGTAATTCATCAGAAGCCACTGCACCCCAGCTATTCTGGTTTTTTACTGCTCTAAGGGTGAGGAACTAAATGAAGTGTCTTCTGGAAAAGCAAACTGTATAGTCTTTGTGTTCCCTGTATATAATAGAAAGTGCAGACTGTGTCTTAAGATGTGGCAGACCATTTTCTACAGGGAAGTAAGGTGCTCATCTGATGCTGAAATGGCATAATTTTTCCTTCGATGGCTAGACTGCAGGATGTAATCCAAACTCTAAACTGGCAGGGGGGTTGGAATGTGGATAGTAATGCTGATTTGATAGCTGAGCAATGAAAACTCCTGTAGGTTAGTTCCCATGAAAGAACTAATAAGGGCACTTGTTTTCAATCACAGATGCTCTCTGCTCAGTCCTATTCTGAAGTGCTTTATTCAGAGTTTCCCCAATCAATATTTTGACTTTGAGAGGCAGAGCTATTAGAGGTTGTTTAGCTTGAGAGCTGGAATGCCAGGTCTTGAGCCAGGCAGCCCTCCTCTACCGTTTGTCAAAAGAAGGCAAGACAAAAAAAGAGCAGATGCAAAGACACAGCGTACGTTCCCACCCTAACTGATAAGATTATTTTCTATTATTTCATCCTTTGGTAAACGTGTTTTCTAGATTTAAAAACGTGCAAAACCAAAGCGCTAGAGAAACATACCATAGGGAATATGGTCATAATAGCATAACTTTTCTCTAAAATGAACAACAGTTTTCTGGTTATCAGGTTCTGGAATGCCACTTTCCCTGTCCTGGAATGAAATTCTTAGCAAACTCAGACATATTCCTTTGACTATTACATAGAGTGATTAGCTCTGTAAGTCACAATTTGGATTTTTGCACCAGGCTAGGAGGAAAATATAACAGGATGGGAATATATCAAAAACCTCTCTTTTCTCTAGGTCTGACAATGGATTTTTAGGTATCTTAGGAAAGAATTCAACTTTAGTTCTAAGCAATAAAATTATTTTAACATGACTTATGAATACCTCAAAATCCATTTCAAGCCGCAGTTTGGTTTTGCTTCTCCCACCAAAAAAGGAAAAAAGCTGTTCTACCAAACACACACATACTGTGAGAGAATATACTGTCTCACCACCACAGAAAAATGACAAAGGAAGGCTGAACTTCTTTGCAATTCAAATACTTAAGAAAACTTTATTATACAGTGTTTATTACTTGAACTCCCAATCACAGTGGATGACTGCACCTTTATCATCTGTTTTCTATCCCCAGTATGCAGCTATCTCTTTTGGGAAGATTATTTGCATGGCAGCTTATACTTTGTTGGATATTCTTCATTTTGGCTACATATCCTTACAGAAATTCTGCTTTATTTGCATAAGGGTTATATCCTATTTGATTTTACTTCATATGCCTTTGTTTTTAAGATTATTATCACTTGTTAGCAACAGTTCTTTGCCTTCCAAATGCTGCTCTTCCCAACATATCTTAAGATATTTGCTAGGAAGAACAAACAAACAAAGAAAAATGTGGTTTAGTACTGGTCACGTCTTGAAGCCAGAAGTTTCTGAAAATCATCAGTTTGGCAGTCATATATCTCTCCATCTTTTTGTAGCTTCCGCTATTATAGGCAACAATCTAAAGACCTTTTATATAAATGGAATAAGAAAAGAAGAAAGTTCTCTGTTACTCTAGATGTTTGTTTTACATTAGTACAATTTTACATTAGTGCTTGTCACTATTTTCTTCTCACTTCATCCTTTTGGTATTGATCATCTGCTTTTGACCTCACACACTGAGTAATGACATTGTTTTCACAATGTTCAGGGTGGAGCTTTAATGCAAGCTATTTTTTTAGCACTGCTTGCTATCAACACAGAAGCCAAACTGAGCAGACACTGGTTACTTGTTTGATAAGAAGGGAAATAAAGATCGAATGAGCACAGAGCAACATTTTATTTTTTTGTACAATCAAAAAAATCCTTCTACACCATGTGAGGGGAAACAAAGTATCAGATAATTTTTTAAAAATGTCTTTAAAAGAAACAGAAGCTTAAGTAGTAGATACTGAATTGTAACAGATAGTGGATATTTTCATTAAACTGGTCTGTTATAAATATTTAGTTGTTTGTTTTTTTAATAAATGATAAGGCAGCATTTTTTTGGTTTAGTACATATTGATTCTTTTGGTAGTACAGACTGCAAATTTCTGTTAAAAGATAAGGTGGTTTTGCTTTTAGTAGGAAGACAGCCAAATAAGTCACCTGTATATGCCAAACGGAAACTCTACGGTCACACAATTTACTTTCTCTCTTGATTCAAAGTACGTGTTTTTGTGTTGCAAACTGTAATTCCCAATTCCTGTTGGCCAACCCCATATGCATCTGACTGATTATTTGTTTAGTAGCATTCGGCACACTGAATAGGGCAGGTTTGTTCTGCTGAAGACTTTATTACCCATCTGCCGCAAAGCACGGCTGTGATATAACTCATTCTATTTATCCTAAAACAACAATAACAACAACAAAATCACTTCTCATGGGTATGCAGTGTTATGAGGGGGAAAAAATAATTTAACACTTCATCTTTCAATGTCTTTTGCCAGTACTCAGGAAAAAAATATGTAGATATAGTCCTTTCATTAGAAACAGTGCAATAAAACTAATATTTCTTCCCTGAACATATAGCACCAAGGAGACATCCCAGCATTTGGAATGTACTTATTTCTCGACTACAATTAACCAGTTGATATAACTCCTTCATCATTTGAAGCGTTTTATGTTCTTTCTTTTACAGACTGTTTTTGGTAGTTCTGATTTAGGAGGTCTTTTTCCTTCCATCAGGATGAAGTGCTTTATTTAGGGGTTATTTTTGTATTAAGCCCATGTAAATGGTTTCACTACTACGTAAAATACCCAACAAAAACATGTACATACTTTCCCTTCAAAATCCTCCAACAATCTTTCTATCATCAATCTTTACAGTACATCTTACACAGTTATAAAACAGGATGCTGAATGTTTAGAAACTGTTACACAGATAGATAGACTGGAGTGTGCATATGTGTGTGTGCACGCTTGCATGGAGATGGGGCGGGGAGGGGGTGAGGAGGAAGAACCTGAATAACAATGATTTCAGAAAGCAGAGGTTACAAAGAAACATGCCTTTAAACAGTGCACACAGTTATACCTTCCTTTCTGTAATTTAGACAAAACCAAACTGAAGGTATGTGGGAAGCTAAGCATGGTATATCAATATTTATGCTGCTTGGAATTTACAAACCAGCAAGCTCCTGTGCAAATGTTTGAGCAACATAAAGGAAACATTGTTTTCTGCACATCATGCTTCAAGTCATATGCTCTGAAATAAAGATTTCAAGTGTATACTGGCCTTTTTGAATTTTTATTTTATTTAGAAAGCTGTCATTTACAAGGCCAAGCCTCTACTCAAAAAACTCCTGTTTTAATGATGGTGCATATTATTTATTGCATGTACTAGCTACGAGTACATTATTTTAAAAATACTTAAAATTGGCTGAAAAATCTACAAGCATTCCCTTCCTCCTCCTGTATAGCGATCAACTCCTGCTCAGCAATTTCTCTGTGTGAGAGACTGAAATGAAGCAAATAACACATTTTTCTTTAAACTAACATAGATGGCTATTAATTCTAAGCTCTTTGCTATGTTCATAAACAATAAACTTAAGAATAACGTTTTCTACAAATTCTGGATACTTCTGCATGGACAATTTTCAGTTCTGTCAAGTGAAGCCAAAGTAATATTCCAGTGTCATGTTTACAGCCATCTGTGTAGATGCAAAGTCAAGTTTGGACAGCTTTGATCTTGATAAGGTGCAGACATTTTGATGTGAAGGATGACTACCTTAGTTTGAAAGCACAAATGGATTAAAATGCTTCATGGGCTCGGAAGAAATGGTCAGAAAGGTAAGGCTCATTTCAAACTAAGTTTTCTAAATACCATCAGATGCTAATCAGAACAACAGTAGCCATATTTGGAAAGACTACACCTGCTAGTATCTTGTTCATGCCAATAACCTGTGAAGACAGCTCTACAAGATGAAAGAAATACAAAAACCAAGCCAAAACCCCCTGAAAAACCTCACAATTCTTGTAACTGAAAGGGAAACTGAACTTAAAAAGTATAGACCCATCAGAACCCCATAAAAATACTTTCTGACTGTTTTGTAAACCCAAGACAAAGTCTTTCTTGCTGCTTCCAGTTTTTGCAGCCTTAACAGTAACTGTCACGATTGGTCTGACTGTTAAATGGCTACAGTCATAGCTTTAGTGGTATGGCTGCTCAGAGAGGCAGGAACAGCAAAAAGGACAGGGGGGGAAATGTGGGTCTCCCTAAGGTCAATGGCCAAACCGTCATTTATATCATGATTTCATGATATAAATTCAAGATGCATGAGGCTCCTCTTCTTGGAAGAAGTGGGCATGTAAACATCATCAGTTCAAGAGTAGTAACCCACAGATTCAGAATGGATAAAAATGCTTACTGTCATCTGTGCATTTGTGATTATGAGGGAGGGAACTTTGGGCTTTTAATTCATTGGAAAAAGCATAACACCATATCTTTGAAATGCTCTTAAACATATATGATGCCTTAATGACTGTTAAGCATCACAGTTCTCTTAGTAGCTTGTAGATTAATAGACACCTTCTAAGTTAAGAAGGTGAAAACTGTGATATAAAAATGCATGGAGACATTGAGAATGAATTATTAAACAGAAATCAGAGAGTTTTGCTGTCAACCTGCTGGAACTAAACCCGGAACTGAAAGAAAAAACATTAAAAAAAATTTCCTTTAGGAAAGAAACATCTTATTCTTATCCTTGGAATCTTCCATTTCAGAAAGATATAGGGAATGATTTTTTAAAAGTTTGTCACACTTAAGTCTGCAGAAATTCTAGTAATTCATAGCTTAACTATTTCCAAATGCAACATGAATCGAATATGCCTTGGAGGAAAAATGATCCCCTTTCTTGTTATCAAGGGATTACTACAGTTTTGTAGAGTTGTAATTTTAATTGAAAAACATCATTTTCCATAATATCACTTGTGTGCACAGATTAGATTTGAATTACTAGCCAAAAGTTCCTGTTGCTATTGTAATTTTAATTCACTTTTTGACAGGTAGGAACTTGAGTATCTGGCACCAGCTGTACAAATTGAGAAGTCATCTACTCTCTTGATATTTCTTTTTAAGATAAAATACCTGAGGATATTTTTCATGACCAGGTATTGGATTCTACCTGCCTCCTATAGAGAAAAAGATCAGAAAGCTGCATCTTTTGCCCTCAGTTTTGCCAGTTCCATAGTGAGGTTATTCTCCATTCTTTATTTGTATAAGAATGTTTCAATACAGTACATGACTTCAAACATGTATCATGTGTTGTGAGAGTGTCTGGACAATGGAAAATGGCAAGTAATGCAGGGCTTGGGGCTCAGTTTCAAATTTATCATCTAGAAGCACATTCTCAAGTGGCTGACTAACATTATCTGTCTCTTCTTCCTATAACTAAATACATCCATGTGAAAAGCAGCATAATGTGCTCACAAAGCTTCCATTTCCATCCCCCTCCCCACAATCTTAATTTTATTTATTGAAATTTCCTCCTTATATTTAATGTGCAGAGAAAAGTTATTTTGCACTGCCACCACTGCAGGAGCTTTTTAAATGATTCAAGGAAGTATAGCTTTCATTTAGGTTTATGCCCTCCAGTCTGTTTATACTGGTCGATACACTTGTCTGAAAAATATAATGGATTAGCACATCATTCAACAAACTAGTCAGAAGGCAAGCTCAAGGCGACAGAGACCAAAAAGTAAATTACAGCCAGTAGTAGGGACAGGCCATGCCTACAGCTAGGAAACATCATATCAGTACGAAACCTGTGTTCTGTGAGAATGTTACTTGAACTGAAATGGATGAAAAATTTACTCTGAAATATAATAAAACAATCAACTCCATGACTTCATACAAAACTGTAAATTGTACAGTTTATGACACATAATGCAAAACCTGATTCTTACAAGCAATGCGTGCTACAGTCACACCTCCTATCAACAATAGACATTATTGCTTTGTAACATAAAAGGAGTATTTGTCTCCAGTTAAGTACTTGTTATAGGAGAGCTTATTTCACACACTTAAATATGTGCAAAACATAACATGCTAAAAAGCATATTGTGAAAAGGCTGTGAAAATATATTTTATATAGGTAAAACAAACACACCCAAAGATGTAATACAGCCTCAAAAGATAGAAGGTCATTCTCCTTAGCATACAGATAACATTAAGGTAAAGTTCAGTAGCTACAATTTTTAGCATATATGTAAATAATTAAACTCTTTTCTATAAGTGAGCATTGTGCGTGATTTTTCTTTTTGAACCTCCAGAAGTTGATCAGAAAACCAAAATCAAATAATTTTATCTTTACTTCTTGTATTGGGTTTGCATGGCAAGTTTTTGGTAGGGGGGGGGCTACAGGGGTGGCTTCTGTGAGAAGCTGCTAGAAGTTTCCCCTGTGTCCCATAGAGCCAATGCCAGCCAGCTCCAAGACAGACCCGCTGCTGGCCAAGGCCGAGCCCATCAGTGACGGTGGCAGCGCCTCTGGGATAACATATTTAAGAAGGGGGAAAAGTTACTCGCAGCAGCAATTGCAGCCAGAGAGAGGAGTGAGAATATGTGAGAGGAACAACTCTGCAGACACCAAGGTCAGTGAAGAAGGAGGGGGAGGAGGTGCTCCAGGCGCCGGAGCAGAGATTCCCCTGCAGCCCGTGGTGAAGATGATGGTAAGGCAGGCTGTCCCCCTGCAGCCCATGGAGGTTAATGGTGGAGCAGATATCCACCTGCAGCCCATGGAGGACCCCACGCCAGAGCAGGTGGGTGCCCGAAGGAGGCTGTGACCCCGTGGGAAGCCTGCACTGGAGCAGGCTCCTGGCAGGACCTGTGGCCCCATGGAGAGAGGAGCCCACACTGGAGCAGGTTTGCTGGCATGGCGGTACTTTCAACCCCGTGGGGGACCCATGCTGGAGCAGTCTGTTCCTGAAGGACCGCACCCCATGGAAAGGACCCATGCTGGAGCAGTTTGTGAAGAACTGCAGCCTGTGGGAGGGCCCCCACTCTGGAGCAGGGGAAGAGTGTGAGGAGTCCTCCCCCTGAGGAGGAAGGAGCGGCAGAAATAACGTGTGATGAACTGACCACAACCCCCATTCCCCATCCCCCTGTGCTGCTGGCGGGGAGGAGGTAGAGAAAATTGGGAGTAAAGTTAAGCCCAGGAAGAAGGGAGGGGTGGGGGGAAGGTGTTTTAACATTTGTTTTTATTTTCTCATTATCCTACTCTGATTTGATTGGTAATAAATTAAACTAATTTCCCCCAGTTGAGTCTGTTTTGCCTGTGATGGTAACTGGTGAGTGATCTCCCCCTGTCCTTATCTCGACCCATGAGCCTTTAGTTATATTTTCTTGCCTCTGTCCAGGTGAGGAGGGGGAGTGATAGAGTGGCTTTGGTGGGCACCTGGCATCCAGCCAGGGTCAACCCACCACACTTCTATTTTAAAACTTTAATTGTTATTTGCAATAGATGCCTTAGTTCTGTAATACATTAATCCTTTCTCATTTACAAAGAGAAAACAGCCCTAACGTTGTCATAGAGGTTGAATTGTAATAACCTTTCAGAAAATTAACATAGTGGATGATATTCACTGCTGAGGTAGTTCCTTTAGCTGAAATGGAGGTACATCAAGAAGAGTTGTGTGTGACATGCTGGAAGCTAGAAATCACACCATATGACTGTTAAATAACATCTTGAAAAGAGTTACAAATAACCTAGCAAATGCATCAGCAGCAAAGAATGAGAAACTACCTGCAATGTGGCTTCCAAAGTCACGTATCTGTGAGAGAAAAAGCCTTCTCTACAGAATGTGAACCAGCACTATCATTCCTTTTCTCCATTTCCATTAAACTGTGCTTATGTAGCAATTAGTTTTGCCTTACTTCTGCCATTTTTAGTTGTGCTTGTGTCTTACACATGACTGCAGGTATCAGGAAAGATAACACCAGCATTTCAGATTTCCCTCATGGCCATATCCCTGGTTTCATTTATTCACAAGATGAACAGAAGCAGATGATTTCTGGACCTCATTTTGCCTATCTCTGTTCCTCAGCTCTCACCACATAGAGTCACTTTGAGCACCTTGTCTAGGATTCTGGGAGAAGAGAGAACATGCCATAGAGCAATGGTATTCGAAGGGAATTCCCACACTTTTTAATTCACGCTTGCTGCTCACTGTGGAGCCAAAGGAGCAAATGGAAAATAAGTGTTTATATTTTGGATCAGTGATTGTTTAATCTAGGTTATTTCTGCTCAGGGACTGTGTCAAGCCCTTACCCCATGAGGAAACCTTTTGTTACTTTATGGATAAAATCAAGTGGATTTGGACTCAATTCTCTGCATCTGTGTAGTATAAATCTCAATCTCCTGAAGGGAGAGGTGTCAAAGTCGATCCTTTCCAAGTTGTGTGTATACTGCACTGATAATCAAGTTTCTATTCTGGTAGAGTTGGTTTGTAAAATCACATTTGCATTGGGATATGTCTATTTCTCATTTGTCTACCCTTACACACTACTTCTGGGACAGTAATCTACAGAAACACCAAAACCTTCCTTGTTTTAAGCAAAGATCCCAATTTTAAAATGTAATTGCCCTATCACAGCTGAGGCCACAATGTTCAAATATGCTGAGCTTTCAATTCAATATGAAATCTGCCTGTTCTCCTGGCATGGGGCCAACAAGAGACTGATGAGTTTGGACACATTCTTCCCTGGTTTGTTTGTTTCCTGGGCAGGGGCTATTGTTCAATGCCAACTACTATTTTAGATGTCTAGTTAAGGTTTCTAAAATTCAGATGGTGTATATCTATATTTTAAAAATATACATCATGAGGCACTTACAGACTTGAGTAACTCCTTTCAGTATAACAAATCAATCAAACATTGAGCCCCATTTTCTACTTTTATAAGCACATGTAGTTTCACATTTTTGACTGGCCAAACAGTCAAGCAGACACACATGACCTATGCATCGACTTTGGGTGTTTATAGAGGTAAACAGGGCATAGAGAAACAAAATGGTAATACACAATATCAATGCATTTTCACTACTAAAATAATTCAAATATTGTGAATGTACGCTTTTAGTCATCATTTTTCTCTCCAGAACCTTTGCTTTTGGTGAGACTGCCACTGATTTTAATGAGAGTTCACATAGTTCCGAAGTCCAAGCTCCAATCTCTCAAAGATTTAATTGAATAGCTTTATACACATCATTAGTTTCACAGCTTTCAATGAGAATTCTTGTGTGCATGTTTGGAGGATCCAAGCCTTTGTTATGACATAGTCATCCTTTCTTATACTCTATTTTATTACAAGTACAACTTGTAGCATTACCTTTTGTTATCGTTGTTTACCACTTATCACTCAGAAAACTGTTTTCAGTTCCTTGTCACATTGTCAAATTTACCGTTATTTAGAATTAATTTTTACAGGACACACATCTGTTTCAGACTGAATAATTTAGAAAATTTCAGCTAAGCCTCAGTCTAGACACAACAGCATTTTTTTCCACTGATGTTAATGCAGTAAGATTTTCTTTGAGCAGTCATCACACTCCCATTTCTATCAGAAAATGGATTTGAAACTGGCAGATGGAGTTGCCTTTATACCAGCAAGAGGCTATTTGCCATCCCAATAAAAGTGCACTGAAATTTGTCCGAGTCATATGCCACTGAGCAAGCAACCGCTGCTTAAATAGATCAATACAAACCTTCTCTCTATTTACTTCTACAATCTACAATGCTCCTGCTTATGATCAGGGGCCAAGGGTGTGATCTGTACAGTGACCCACATGATTAAGGTATTGGTGTGATACTTCAGCTGAAGAATTGGGGCCCAAATAAGAGACAGACATTTCACCAAAGCTGTGCATTTCTGAACTCCTTTTCTGCTCTTGGATCTTGTAAGATGTGGATAAGTTGACGGGCTGATTACCTATGTCTGGCATGCAGAGTCTCAGGGTGGGGAAGAAACCACAGAGCTGTGATGGGAACACATGCTGCCGCCACACGTAAGTGTGAGAGAGGAGCCAAATGAATATAAAGGTCTGTCTAGAGGGATTTCAATTTCAATGGCCAAATCTCATTAGACTCTATCCTTGGCAAACAGATTCCAGCCTTTAACAGCCAACAGCACTAACCACACTGCACCATTCTGCAGTAGAACTAAACATGCTTCAGCCTACCATAGCTCTTCAGGACACCCATGGCCCAAAATTAGAGAACAAATGTACGTGCTCAGAGCTGTAAGGCTGCAGCTGGACATTCCTTACTTCCTACTGTTGTGGGACAGCGTAGGACAGAGGTAAAGAACTTGTCAGCACAACCTTAAGAGTCCCCTTTCAATCATACAGACCCATACAGATTCACACACAGAGATGTATTATACATAAATATATATATGCATGCATACTCCTAGCTATAGAGCTAATTGTATCTGTAATGCATCCTGCATTTTGTCATTATACTAGAGCATTATACAACACAACTAACAGAATTAAAAAAAAAAAGCTTAAAAGCTTGTCTTTGTAATAAGTACAACTGTTCGGATTTGTTTTTTTTAGTGGGGGAGGAGGATGGCTAATCATTGACTGTTAGCATTTGTAAAAGGGTAACAGTTTTTATTGTTAAATTTTGAAAGGTGAAAAATACCCATCCCTTGTAAACTATGTATTCCCTTCCATCGTAAAATGAGATTCTCATAGTCACCAATCTCATTAAAAGTTAAAACTGTGTCTGCTTAGCATTAGCAAGGAATAAAAGGGTAAGAATGAGGTGTCTATGAGAACTATAGCTATTGACATCATTGACCTATAAATACGTCCTCTTCAAGTTGATATACAGCAATTCATTATCCCTGTTTTGATATAATTGCTATTACTGAAAGCCCTTTGCTTTCAAGTGTTAATACAATCGCAGTTCATATTTCAGATTATCTTGCAAAAAGAAAAAAATAATTTCTAAATATTTGAGCATAAAATTTGTCCTCAGCTTTTACACAGATAATTTAGTCAAATAATATCAGATAATCTTAGAGCAGATTTAACATGAAATTGCTAGGGACTCCATCTAAGCAGCATCCATTTGCACTTATATAAATGTACTGAATGTGTAGGAAGACTTTGACAGCTTGCCATATGTGATTTCATTCTGTAGCCTACCTACTTTACCATCAAAAGTTATATCCTTTGAAGCATTGCCAGAATTACTTTAGCCCAGCAGATATGCTAGATGTGCCCTTTAAAAGCCGTAGCATTTCCTTTCTACTCTGACTAGTTCAATGTAGCATCTGCTCAACTAAATTCCTTTGAAGGTTAAAACCAAAAAAACTCCTGTATTACAGTTCACTAACATGTCCAGTGTTGAACGAAGATCATGGATGCAAGAGAATAAATACGAGTTAAATGAGACTATAAAAGAGAATCAGAAAATTATCAGCTATCATGGGAACATTATAATTATACACACACAGAATAAATACTTGCATTTCAGGATAGGTAAGCTTTTTATTTAAAATAATAATAATCCCTGAATTTTATACTTCCATTCCATTATGTTGATTGTTTATATGCAAATTCTGGTATTGCTGTGACATGGGTGCTAATGCCATAATAAAGGATATCACACATCAACAACTTGATTCAAAATAGCAAATATAAGTACGTATGTATAATCTCCTTTAAAATCTTTGGTTTTTACAGTTATTTTAAAAGACACTATGTTATTTTCACAGCACCTTCCCAGGTGTTCTAGATGATAATGAAGGGATAGTCCATATCGTCTAGTATCATAAAGCAGTTGTGACATTTTAGAAATATCTTCAGTTTAGCTTCTTTAATTTCTACAAATGCTATTTAAGATTGAAGGCTTGTGTTTTTACTAAAGAGCTGAATAAATTCCAGTAGTTACATGATTTTCTTGTCTGCTCAATTAAAAAGGTTTCAAAACATATTAAAATGGCAGTGTCCTTTCCTAGTCTCTTGAAACCCTGCAATGTCAATTTTAGTTAACGAGCTGTAAAAGTTACATTTTTATATCTGGGATTTTTTTCCAATTTCACGTATTATTTCACATGAATTTGCACCCTCACTAGGGAGGTTGCAGAATTTGCTAATCTGCAGGGATTTATCACAAGAACACCATGAGAATGCAGACTGGACTGTGCCAGAACTAGCAACATCACTGACCAGATTAGGTACAGCGCTAATGTGCTTATATCAGTTAAATAGCTCCTAACCACTTAGAATGGAATAAGCATAATTTGTTTTATGTCTGTGTATCTTAGTGGCCTTCCATCAAATGCATAAGATCTTTCTTCACAGTCACAAGTGTACATAAACCTAGTGGAGTGTAATGATATTAAAAAAGAAGAGGAGAAAAGAACAAGTATTAAGGAACCGGCTTTGATTTAGCCAAACAAAATATCTGGAATAGCCTTCATCAGGTTGTCCAATTTGAAGCGTACGAAATTCTTTCTGTAGACCCATTTCTGCCAAATGTAGGAAAGATAAATCCTTAAACTTGCAACGAGCATGAAAGAGAAGCCCACCTCAGTGGAGCTGTCTAGAAACTGGAATTTGCTTATGTGCATTTCAGTGACTGAATTGCTTTCTATTTTCAATTCTTCCCATGAATAGCCTTCTGATGGAAAGGCACTGTACGCTTAAGCAACAATACCTCAAAACCAAATTTGGAGATGTCCTGGTTTCAGCTGGGATAGAGTTAATTTTCTTCCTAGTAGCTGGTACAGTGCTGTGTTTTGGATTTAGTGTGAGAATGATGTTGATAACACTCTGATGTTCTAGTTGTTGCTAAGCAGTGCTTATCCTAAGTCAAGGACTTTTCAGTTTCCCACGCTCTGCCAGCAAGCAGATGTGCAAGAAGCTGGGAGGGAGCATAGCCGGGGCAGCTGACCCGAACTAGCCAAAGAGGTATTCCATACCATGGAACGTCATGCCCAGTATATAAACAGGGGGGAGTTGGCCAGGAGGGGTGGATCGCGGCTCTGGCATCGGTCAGCGGGTGGTGAGCAATTGCATTGTGCATCACTTGTCTTTTCTTGGGTGTTATTTCTCTCTTTTTTTTTTTTGTTATATTCCTTTTCATTACAATGAATTGTACAATGTACAATTACATTATTATTATATTATTATTATTAGTTAGTATTATATTTTATTTTACTTTAGTCATTAAACTGTTCTTATCTCAACCCACGAGTTTTACTTTTTTTTCCTGACCCTCCTCCCCACCCCACTGGGAGGGGGGAGCGGCTGCGTGGTGCTTAGCTGCTGGCTGGGGTCAAACCATGACAGGAGCTAACAAGGAAGACAGGCTGAATCAGAAGAAGATGGGAAAGAGATGGCTTTAAAATGAAAATATCATAATTGTTCACCCCTCCCAAACATGCAACTAACCAAATGTATACTTATCACAATAGAAAAAGTTTTCCAGTACATTGTTTTAGACAACCACTCCAACCCTGAAGATTGTCAGGTCTTTGGAATGCATCTTTCTCAGTGGTTAGACACTACCTCATCTACCCAACAAATAAAGTTGCCGTAAATAAAGTATATAGCATTTACAATTAATGCAGGAATCCTTTAAAATCCATTAACAAAATGTTGATTCAGGTTAACTCAATCTGAATATATACATTTGGAGACAGGACAAAGAAATCAAGCTATCATATGACCAAAGTATTTAAAAACATGCAACCAACTTATAACCAATTTAGGCAACAAAAAAAAAGTAATCAAACTGTCACTCTTATTCAAAGTACTAGTTGCTTATAGGGACAGAGGGATTGCTCAATAACTTCCAGAAAATCTCTTTATTCCCAGTGTAACACAAGCACCATGTTGACAACGTTGACAATATATAGTAAAATGAGAACCATTCAAAAACCTGTGAAATCTTTTCATTTCCTTACAGGCTGTGGATCAGACTCATGTCAGGTCAGGAGAAACAAACACAGGAGGGAAAGCTACTGTTTCTCCAACTGCATTAATGAGTTTTAAAAAAGAAAGCATCTCTTCCTACAAACTTGAAGTCATGACTCATACATGCTGCCTCAATATGTGGAAGAGATACATTTACAATATTCATCATATCTTTCTTATGCATACGTTATGGAAGTTCAACAAGAACACATGGATAGTTCCGTTGTCATTCAAGGAATGTCAGAAATATATATGGCTTTGTATTTACTACTTACACATGAATAAGTGCTGTCCCAAAAGAGACATCTTTCTGAAATGCAGTATGAAAAGGTATAGACTACCCCTCTCTATACTGGCTACATACTAATTCAGCAGTACGCAGCCTAGAAAATACTCGTTGCCCAAAAGACCCAAAGACAGAAACTTAAACACAAAATAATTAATATAGGTAATAATTCTGTCATACACTTTATTAGTACAAGGCCAGATTTATTAATGCAAAGGCTTTAAAAGTTATCTGGAATGCAGTATGAGCATGATACACCATATTAGTTTATAGATCCATGTGATCCCATTCAACTAGACAAATGAGCCAGTATTTCCCCTCTCTATTTTACTCACTATTTTATTGCCAATCATGTGATGTTTGATTGTAGCTTCAAAGGCTTGGCTGTAGAATCATGATTTTCCCCAAAAGTCTCAGACATCTCTTAAATATAGAAGTAAACTTCTAGCATTCGTGGTAGCCAATGGAAAAAGAAGAGTTGAAAATGTAAAGCCATAAAGGCTGCAAAAACCCCAGAATGTTAATAAGCCCTTTAAAATATTATTTTCGTATACCTAATAACTTGAAACCAGTCTTACTATTTGAGTTGATGCTGCGGCATGAGTTCTGAATATCAAGGATTGGCAAATTTATTTTGGCTGGTGAGGAAGAAGCAGAATGTCTCCTCACAGCTCTGATTCTCAGTTGCTGAGTAGGGGCAGTGTGCTATGTCTCTTCTCCGCCTTCTCCTTCCTGTCTGCTCACACCAGAGAGGCATTTCTTTTGTCTGTCTTGCTCACACTATTTTGATTCCCCCTCCCTCCAATATATGCACATGCTTCCTGTCTCTAAAGGAGAAGATAATTCTTGCTCTTAGACATATCCCCTCATTGCTGAAGGAAGATATTTTCTCTCTTTCCTTTCGGCCTTACATTTCTAACTCTGGACAAAGGAGATTTATCACTTCACTCTTTTGCCACATCTGAGCTCCTGTCTTTTGAAAGGGAAAATGTAGCCCTAGTTTTCCTCTGCCTCATCTGGTGGCCAGTAGAAGTACCTCTCTGCTGTATAGCTGGCTTTGGCTATGCCAGCACTGCTCAAGCATGCTAGGGTCCTGATGCATGGGTCCTGATGGCAGACTCTGATGGCAGGGCATTAAACTGGCTCTTCTATGGATTCATCTGCTGAGGATCCTACTGTGGCAGTCCCATGAGAAAAATAAATAAGTAACTTCCAAGGGGAGCTGAGTTACCCAGTATTAATGCAGGTAGTTCTGAAGTGAGCAAACAGCAGAAAGAACTTTTAATGTGAATGCTGTTGAGGAACTCAGCTGAGCAACTAAGATAAAGTACAGGTTCACAGTTGTCCTGGTTTCAGCTGGGATAGAGTTAATTTTCTTCCTAGTAGCTAGTATAGTGCTGCGTTTTGGATTTAGTATGAGAATAATGTTGATAACACACTGATGGTTTTAGTTGTTGCTAAGTAGTGTTTCTACTAAGTCAAGGATTTTTCAGCTTCTCATGCCCAGCCAGCAAGAAGGCTGGAGGGGCACAAGAAGTTGGGAGGTGACACAGCCGGGACAGCTGCCCCAAACTGGCCAAAGGAATATTCCATACCATGTGACGTCATGCCCAGTATATAAACTGGGGGGAGTTGGCTGGGAGGGGCAGATCGCTGCTCAGGAACTAACTGGGCATTGGTTGGCGAGTGGCGAGCAATTGCCTTGTGCATCACTTGTTTTGTATATTCTAATTCTTTTAGTATTATTATTGTCATTTTTATTATTATTATTATTTTCTTCCTTTTTGTCCTATTAAACTATCTTTATCTCAACCCATGAGTTTTACTTTTTTTTCTGACTCTCTCTCCCATCCCACTGGGTGTGGGGAGTGAGTGAGCGGCTGCGTGGTGCTTAGTTGCCGGCTGGGGTTAAACCACGACAACAGTGAGCCTGACAGGTTTTCTGATGCAATTTTTCCCTGTCCACTAAATGCAAAAGCCAGCCTGGGTACATTCCCTTTCACGTTGTAACTTTACCAGGAAGCTGGTGTCAGCCTCTGTGCAACTGGAAACATGGGCAGAGAACGTCTTGGATGGCATCCTGGTTCAAATGCCAGAAAGAAATACAGGGAAACATGAGGTTAAAATGCTAAGGCAGCATAGGTCTATTTTAATGCTGAAGATGAACGGGGAGTGACAAAAGAATACAGATTAGCACTGGTAGAGCAATAGCACGTCGATGTGATTGTCTTGAATTTCCACTACAAACCTTGGGGATTAAGCACCATCAGCCTTTGACTTGGAGGTTCTCGTGGCTAGATCCCACACCAACTCTGCAGCGAAGACATTCTCCACAGAATTTGGAATGCCTCTCCTCTCTTACCAATCCTCTCTTCCCAGAAGAGGATTCCTCTGTTAACTCTGACTGAAAACAGAGCAAGTAAAGCCCTGACTGGGGCTGTAATAATACCAGATGCTGGCAAAAACAGATTAAGACTTATCCCCTATCCTTGTTCTGAGCTGCTTGTTCCTAATCTTGTGCTTTCATATGCAACCCCTTAGTTGGACTGGTAGAACTGTCGGTGAGGATTTGAAGCAGAAGATATCACTGAACTGATCTGAGTTTAAAAATTTTTTTTTTAAATTTTTGCAGGGTTATGTTTAGCCAAGATCCATTCAGTGATTGTGTTTTTAATACATACAGGCACTGTTTTACTTATTTCATAACCTCAAGCCAATCCTTGAGTTTCTGTGGCCTGACCCACCCTTTCTGAAATGCTTGGAATGGGAATTCTGTCGAGTGAACCCGTACTGTTTCATTGCTACAAATCTTGAATCATTTCATACATAGCAGAATATTTGAGTTAGGATTTTCTCTTGCCCTGACTCAAGTATGGATGTAAAAGAGAATCAGTCTTTAGAATCAGTGCATCTTGTAAGCATTCAAAAGCATATTTGCTTACTATTAATCAAAACCTGTTAATTATATTTATTTTTAGAAATGAAACTTTGATCACTGACCAGTAGAATGACTTTTTGACCTTACTCTTAAAAGGTAAAATACTTACTTAATTTTTGAGTTTTTTTCCCCCCATCTCTAATGTGCCAGGATAGCATGGAAAATATATTTATGCCAACTTTGTATGTTTCCTACCAGTATCTGTTTTTCTCCCCCAATTATTCCACAGCTGTTTGTTTTACTAAGGGACTATATATAGAATATTCTCCAACTTCCACATAAATATGTTACAATGCAATGCAAAAAAGATACCAAACTACTCTGTAGCTAATTTGGATAACATGAATGTTAATTCAGGAAAACTCTTTGTCTTTGCTTTAATAGGAAAGACAAACATAAAATAGCTAAATTGTCTTAACCATTTTCCCCAGACATTTTTCTTAAAACAATCTGAAAACACTGCATCCACCAGAAAGCAAGTGGTCTGATTGCTAATGTTGTCAGTTTTATTTAGTACTGGAAAGAGTTAACGATTGCAATGAAAATACCTTATCAAAATCTTATTTTTAACATCAAATGCTAGAAATTATTAAGTGACGTGAAAAGTCTTCAGCCTTCAAGCGTTAAACCAATGAGGCTATATTTTATTGCATGGAGAATCTGTGTGATTCATTTTAACCAGTGAATCCCTTCTGTGTAAAGGCTTTCAATGTTTCAGCCTCAATGGCTGGTAAAATATGTTCAAAAGAATAAATAAGGGGAACATGATTCCCATGTAAAATGACATTCTGGATTCCTTTAGTTAACTCAACAGAGAGCTATATTCAGTGGAGCCTGTAAGACAATACTGTTGGCAGTATTTAAACACACTGGAGAAGAATAAGCAAAACAACGTGATCAGTAACAATAAGTTAATTTCAAGTTTAAAAAATCATTAAAGCATCACTATATATTGCATTTGGACTGACTACAAAGTGACAGTCAGCGGATTATTCCACAGATTTCTAATGCTGAAAATTCTGATGGCATTTACTAGCATAACCTTTCAACTCTGAGCACATCAATAGAAGCAGACAGTGGTTTGAAATATGATTCCTTGCAGATAGCATATCCTCATTCATCTGACTGTGGTGCTCTGTGCTCCATTGCACAAACAGCGGCTCACCCACTTCTGAGAGGACACTAATAAAAAAGGCATCAATTTTCAGCTCTAGTACTACTGTGATCTCTTTATATGTTCGACATCCAACATTAAATTAAAATGCTGTTATAAATCCTACTTTCTGAATCTGGAATGAGTGTTGGGTTTTTGTCGCATGAGACTGCAGCAAATCTTGTCAAAAGCAAGGAAGCACGTCTTGTTCACTCAGAATTAATGTTGTGGATGAAAGAAAGAGGTAAAAGAGGTTGAATACGGTGAACTGTGGGTGTCAAAGGCAGTGGGTAAAGCAGCTTTGGGGTACCAAACAGAGCATAACATTTGCTGCTTTCAATAGGTTCCTAATCAGTAACTATAATTAACAATTACTAACTGCACATGAAAAACAGTTTGTTCATTATATAAAGTACTTTTAAAAAATCCTGCAAATCTTTAAATGTCTTTATTCTTCACAGTTTAGGCAATATATTCCTCTGTACTAGACAAAACCAGTTTTGTAATAACCAGATAAAACAGGCTAAGTGTTTTGGATCACTTCAAGACCATGCAGTGAAGGTTGTTACAGAGTGTCTATCCAAAATTATGCATATTGATGTTGACGTTCAGGACTTCTGTCAGCTTGTCATTTGCACTTGAGTTGTCTTAAAAGTTCTTGGGTTGGGATAGGGATTTAAAAAAAAAAAAGGCATAAAGAAAAAATTATTAGGCACTGATGTGAAATACCGTGACAACGGCAAAATCTTTTCCTGAGTAAAAATAAAGCTGCAAACAGTGAATGTGAGAAAGACAGCGGGTAGGATATTTCTGTTATGTAGAAGAGTGTCATACGTTTTGGAGCCTTTCAACTGTGTCTGATAACCTCTAATGGCAGGTATCCTTTCTCCTTTAAGAGCTAAGCTAAGCTACACTGAAAAGGCAATAATGGCTTCAGCAAAGATACCGTGTCTATAGATATTTTCTCTTGTTCGGTTCATTCATAATTATGAAGAAAAGAAACAAGCTTGCCTTTTTGGAGGTGGGGGAGTGCCTTGAAGAGTGGTTCAATATCTGGATCGAACAGAGGAACTTTTTCCCCCTAAGGATCCTGCCTGAAGAAACCTTGACATGCACAAAGTCAGAACCTAGACAAAGTTGCCCTGGTGAGAACGATAAGGTCACCCGTGGGATTGCTGAGATTATCTCTGTCAAGCACTTGGACAGCATGCAGTCAAATGATGCATCATGCAGTCATTTTCGGGGGGGAAAAATCAATTTCTTCACCAGGTCGCTATTTGCTTTTCAAAGTGCCCTTGTAGGCCTTCACCACCAAGCATTTATCAATTTAAATGTTGTAAATTGATAATGTGCCACTGTGCCTTGTACTGTTTCTGAATTATTTTGATACTTATATTTTCTTACTGCTCTCAAAATCCTCAGAGCTGCTCTATTTCAATAGAGCTCCTCCCTTGCTCACTTCTTTTAGCATAAAAGATAAGAGTAAATGAACTTTCCTATGCTGAACATTAAGGAAAAAAACTTCTTTAAAAAACACATGACCAACACAGAATTTCCCAAGCTTTTACTTAATAATTTTTAAAGGGCACAAACTATTAAAAAATTAACAATGCTAGTGCACCAATTTACTAAATGAGCAGAAATGATCATTCTACGTAGTAGTATTTAAATTCAGAACACTAAAACAATGACAACAACAACAAAAAGCAAGCTCTTTTCTCAATTGGTTATTGTCTAGTTTTGCTTAAAAAAATTGTAGTTTTCCTGTGAAGTTCCTGGCTTTTGTTGTTTTTTTTTTTTTGCTTGGATTTTTTTTATATTATTATTATTATTATTATTTTTATTTTATTTAGATAATGGTACAGGGAGAAAATAAGGTAGAACTTACAGAATGAATGCAAGTGTCAAGATTGCTTTATGTTATTTTTTAAGCAAACAGAGCACAAAAGCAATCCTTTAACCATCTACTAACCTCAACTTGATTTGCATTGAAAAACAGGTAGAGCATAGTAGTTGAGGTTGGTGCTTCGTAAAAGCAAAAGAAATACATGGCAGTTGCAAAGCATTCTTAACCTCCAGTGATTTATTGGCCCTCAGCCAAGTTATCAGGGGAATCTAATTCTTCTTTATTATTCAAATAAACCACATTTGGCACCATGGTTCCTTTTCAGAATAGCTTCACAAATAGACTGAGTACTGTCATTTATTTGACCTTGTACTTGTGTGCTGTAGCTATAATTTTATTTGCCATTTCATAGAACAAATGCACAGAAAGCCAAAATAAGGAGATAGGTTATGTTACTAGTAATGCAGTACACATGTAATATACCTGTTGGTTTTGCCTGCTTTGTTTTAAAAAGGACAAAATCTCAACATTTTTTTTTTTTTTTTCCCTTCTTCATCTCTATTATCTCCTATTATGCCTGCAGCTGCACTGGTCCTTTTTAGTGAGCTCTCTTTTCAACAGGCCAATTTGCAAACCTGGTCTGTGTCCTGGACAAGTAGGAGCAAAGGTAGGAAATATTTTACTTTAAGGTGTGGACTTCACAGAGGGGAAACAATGCATAATAACCTTGTTGAGTACAACTGTTGGTGAGAGGTGATTAAGAACTTGGTTCCTGAAAGCAAAAGTACCCTAGCCAGCTTATCAGCCCATAATATTTTCTATCAAGCCTGAAACCTCATATGTCTGACAATTTTATCCTTTGTTCTGGATAGATTTTTCTCCCTATTTGTTACTATTTGTGGTTCAGCATATTTTTGGCCTAAGTCTCAAACACAGAGACTTTGCAAAAGAACTGAAATCTCTTAGGTAAGCACTGATAATGACTTCTAAGTGCCTGAAGGAGTGATTCGAGTGCCTCTTCAATGTCCAGATATGGTGACTCATTTTAGCCATCTACTTTTGAAATCTCATCCCATTTCTAAAAGGAAATCAGAGACTGGGTATTCAAAAAGATGGCAGTTACCCTGATATCAAAAATTACGTGCTGACTTGAAAATGTCAGAGAACAGATACATATGAAGACAAAACATTTTTACATCACTACAGAGGCGCAGTGTAAAAAGCTGTATGTATTGGCAAAAGGGTAAGCTACACCATCACAGGTCATGTTGTCCAACCCAGGGAAGAAATCCTGGCTATATTGCACGTTTCTAGACATGTCTGGATCTTCCAACAAATACTACAGTTCCTGAAACTACTGAATACTGGAAAGTATGTCGGACTATTTCACGTGCCTCCAGTATAATTGAGCTATGACAATTTATACAGACTAAGGATATAACTGGTAGATTTTGGCCCATTTCTGTTGCTTTTATTCTCTTCCTTCTCTCACTCATTATTTTCTGCTAACTTTGTGTCTTTCCCTCTACTTTGAAATGCATCTCTGTTCTCTGAAACTGCTCTGATTGCAAATCCACAGTGTGCTCTAAAATCCATGTCTGCCAAACTAACTTAAAATTTTTGGTTAGCATTAGCTGTGTTCAAAACATATATATCTATGGGTGTCTACATGCAAGGTACATTCATTGTAATGTCAAAAGAGTATTTATTGTAATTTTTGTTTACTGTTCAAATATACTGTTATTTTTGCCAGGAGTAACTTTATTATCATCATTGCCAGGCTACGTCCCAAGATATTGTTTTATCAGATTTCTTTACTATTAGCTCTGCAGCTATCTTAGAACATCAGCATCCATTTGTTTTGTACCACTGGCTCTCAATTTTCAGAAAAGAGAAAAATTGGGTTCCGTGAAAAACTGTTTTCACCTGCTGAGATTCGGTACAAGGACTATTTTCCTTTAGCTAAGGGACATGAGATTTTCCTTTGCAACCGCACAATATATTGTACATTATTTCCAGGCGTACTAGTTAAAAAAGAAAAAAAAACCAACCAAACAAGGATGAAGTCTAGCTAAGAAGTCATTTGACTAGACAGCAAGACTCCAAAGTCAGCACTTGAAGAAGATGATTCAAATAAAAATGCTTATAATGTACATCCCGACTTTCTGAAGTGCAAAATTACCTAGAGGTTCTATATAAATATATAGTTGGGGAGTATCAGGATAGGGACCTATCAATGTTTACCTGCAGCGCAAGAAATGCAACACCACATGTATCACATAGCACCATTCCAGAAATTCAGAATTCACAAGTATTTTGAGATTGTTGTAGTGCAAACAGTAGCATTTCCATGTATAGTTTGAGAAATGGTTTTATGGATATTCTTGCTGGTATTTTTTATAACAAATAACATTTGAATAGTGATTTAGTAACAAGTAGCTACAGCATTTCTTTTGTCATTAGTAAAAGACCTAGCTATATAATATTATACCAAGAGAACAATACACTGAAAATATAAATACAGTAGGTCTGAGAAATACAAAATGTCTCCATAAAGCCAGAAGAGAAGAACAGCAAAAATCACAGATATTTTAGTAGATCTCAGTAGATTTCATCTATTATTGTATTAAAACCCACAGTCCTGGTTCTGATTTCTAGTTGTTTTTCCATCAATACTTTCAGTAGTGAACGCGAGGAAATGTTTGTCCTGATACATCAAATACTCTAACATGCAAAGACAATTGCTTTATTTATCTGAACCCTTGCTTGAAATGTATATGGGGATCAAGATAAAGTGTAAAGTCTTAACAACATGATGTAAGTTCAGAGTAAGGAAAGATTTACCAACTCCTATAGTTAAAAAGACAGTGGCAGAAAATGCTTTTAACAAGAGACTAGCATAGGGTTAAAGCCAAATTTTTCTTGAACAGATGATATTTCAGATGGCCACACTATTCCAGATGCATCAATTTCCTTGAAAATCCAATCCATATATGTGCATATGCTGTGCTGGCAGGAGGACTGACTGAAATGGCCAAAACCCAAGAGCTAATATTCTTTTGGCCAGAATAATGCAATTATTATTTTCCTAGCTATCAGTCTAAGCATACAGAGCCATCTGTTATGCAAAGCAAACATACACATCTCAATTACAGAAAATGCAGTTGCCTTGACAGAATTTGGATTACACCACTAACCAGGGCTGTAAAATTTGTTTTAAGCTAGTGTATAATGGATGCCTTTCAGGAGTTTCCTAATTAGCATTTACCTGCTTAAACTAATTATCCATCCTTCTTCTTTACTGGCTTATTAAACTTCTTTGGATACTATGCATAAAACAGATTAATATGAGCATAAGACAATAATAAACATTAAAGTTCCGATTCTTTACCGTATTAGCAACATGGTGGCGCACCAATTTCAAAATTTGAGATTCTTGATACTAACTGCCAAACAGATTAAGGCAGGGATTAAAGTCTATTACAAAACGAGAGACTTTAATGAGAGACAAGAATACTGATATGAGTTAGAAACAGCTCTGTTTCCATTTCTACCATTTGGTTTGCTAAAGCCAGCACAAAATAACAATTACTGAACTTATTACAGCCAATTGCTTGCATGTTCTTTGAGGAGTTAATGAACCTCTCGGATTCTCAACAGATAATATTTAAAATCAGTCTTTTTCTGCACCAAATGTTAAAATTTCCCATTTCATTGCTGTTGGGGTACAGCAAAACTGACAGTTGCCAGTGCTAATAGTTGCCTCCTCATAGCAGTATGGGTCCCAATTTAAAGGAGCTGAAATAAATATTATCTCAGTTTTTCTTTTTCTCCTCAGGGTGAGTGCAATAGAAGTAGATTATCCTACTCTGGAAATCATCATGCAAAATCTTTCTGCTGCATTTCTAAGTACAAGCAGAAAGAAGCTATCCTTCCTAAACTTTTCTGAATGCTGCAGGATTAGGAATAAGCATCAACAAACAACTTTCCCCCCACTTCTGTCCTGCCTTTTAATCTTTGAAAAACAGTTGTCAGCAATTAAATGAAAAAAAATTAAACTATTATATTTTATAAATTTGTCTTTGGTATTAGTGAGCATTTCTGAAAGTGGCAAAATGTGTCCTTGTTGGAACCCTCCCTGCAAGACATTTTAATGGTCTCTTTCGGCATTTCTTGACTCCAAATGACTCCCTGTCATCGTGTCAGCTCCCTGGATAATGCAGGGTACTCCATAAACATCCAGTAATAGGACACAAGGGAAGTACTATTAGTGTGTCCCTTTCCTATCAGGTATAGAGGTTTAAAGTTCAAAACAACTGAGAAAAGAAACTTCATTTGTTCTCAATAAATTAATAATGATCCTTCATGGCAAAAAGTTTTCAGGCACAAGTTTGTCTTATCTCAATGTCCAATACTGATAAATACGTTTTTCAATTACTTCTCAGGATGCATCAGATGCAACTTTAAATAACTAATTCAATAATCCACGTAAAATACAGAAACCAAGTTATTATTTCTTTAAGAACGATAAACATAAGAATGCATCATACACAATTATGTTCTAGAATTGAAAGCATGTACTTACTTGGGACAGGCCTAAATAGATGGAGACAGTTTCTGAAATGTACAAAAATTTTCCTTCTTGATTTAGTGCAAATACAAATCCATCCAGGGACTACAGAGTAAGGAGGGGAAAAAAAAAAAGTGAATAGATTAATAAAAATTTCTAAATTCCAGACAGAAACAGATTCAAACAAAGGCATTCACAGAACAAATTGAGGAAAATGTTCCGATTTCTATGAGAGTGTTTTTAATTTGAATCCTTAAGACAATTCCTTTATATTCTGTCTACATATTAACAAACAGCATATGAGTATATTCCAAAGTTCAAGGACTTACTGTCATGCTTACATCTGCCATATACTGTATAAAATTTATCTCATTTGCATGACAGAAGAAATACAGAAAAATAAAATGTTGTTCAATTTTTTACAGGAAGAAATAAATACGGAAAACAAATAACCTTCCAATCAAATGGTATGTAAGAAGATCCCCCCCATCCCCCAGAATCAAAGTAGAGAATTTCCACATCAAAAACTGAAGAAGAGAAAATAAAATCCTACCATCACTCAAACCACTACAGACCTCAATAATTTGTTAATTAATTGAGGATTACACACACACGCGCGCGCGTGCACCCCCCCCCCCAACCCCCCCCATTCTCCTTTTGTGAGACAACAAACAAAGCCAATCAGCAGATTACTGTCAAATATGTTTACAGCTTAGGTCTATAGAAATGTTATGAATTTCATCCCTCTGGTGTAAAACTCTAGATCAGATTTTACGTTGACAGGTTCAAGTCTTTGGATGTGGTTTCCATTGCAACTGCAAAAATCAAAATATAACTACACAGATTAATGCATACCTTTTGAAACACCAGTGCAGTTAATAAACAAAGGTCTATATTCTAAACTGACACACGGAGTAAATCACTGCACATCAAGACGGAAATATACCTCTAGGAATAAGAGGAAATCTTCACTAAGAAGAAACTGCCTTTCATACACTGTATGTGCCTTTACTTTTATGTTTTTTATGAGGCTGATTATTGGCAAACAAGCATTCACTATTGCAAAAGTAAAATCACAAAATTCCAGAAATTAGAAATGCTAAAACAACTCAGAAAATAAGAAACACCCCAAGTGTTGGGATGAACAAGAAACAATCCCAAAAAATCCCATCCCAAATATCCCCTTGGGATAAAGGTATGTGTAGAGTAAAAATATAACTGTAGCATTTAAGAGATCAACCTGGTATTGGAAGAAAAAATAAGAGATGCACACAAATTTGATGGAGATATATGATGACAAAGTCATGTAATCATTTCACTCTTTTTCAAATACAGAACAGTGATTTCTGAGGGTTTTTAATTTTTTTATTCTTCTGCTTCTTGATTAATTTTTAACACGCTGCTGGTCAGAAGCTGTCTTTGGCAAGTGTTCACCCCTCTCTGATGTAGTAGGTGGTGGAATTAGTTCAAAAATCTGTGTTTTCTAAAAAGAATAAACCACATATTGGAAAACAAACCCTCACTAAAGACACTGCATTAAAGAAAGACTCTAATTTATATTTATGAATTAATAAAAATGTAAATCTGCATAGATTTTCTTCATGTAAAAACATTTATATTATGCAAGCCATTTATGGCCTCTTATAAATCATCATAATTTCTTTTCAAATGATTAACATCAGTTCCTTGAATTTTAACATCAATAACAGGTGGAAAATTTGGAACACTGAAGTTCAAGCTTAGATCCATACAAGGACAATCAAAACCTTTACACATTTGATCTCCCCCACTACGTATAATTTCTTTTGCTACTATGCACTTTCCCCATCACAGAAAGATCAGAAGAGTAAATCTGTAAATCTGGTTTAAGTTTTCCTGATGCTCTGTCCCATGTTCCTTTGAGGAAATTGGTTTAATCCTCTGTTAGAAATAAAACTGAGAACCGTCACCTGATTCCCTGGCCACCTATATATGTTCTTGCTAGAATGCCATTCTCTACAAGCAACAATAAATTGCCATACTGAATCAGACTAACGGCCGATCTGCAGTGGTCAGTTTTCCTGGGTCTGACAGTGTACCTAGATGCTTCAGAACAGCGTTTGAAATATCCATAATGGTTATGTAGGTAATGACAAGCCTACTAGAAGTTTCTCTCTAACCCCTCAGGTTGTTACTAGTTGGCATGACCATGATATCTGATATTCCTTATAATGATTTTTTATAAGTGGTGTGCTCAAGACTTTTTTTTTTTTTTTTAATCCTGTTATGTTTTTGGCTCAATGATATCTTGAGGAAAGAAGTTTCACGGGTTATTTGTGTATCATATAAAAACAACTTTCCTCTTCTCAGTTTTTTACATATCCAGGCTTTTAGTGTGGTCCCCTTACTCTTTTACTCGAGAGAGTTACATACAGTTGGAGCACATTTATGATCTGGTCTGTTTAGTACACTGCATTAGTGTGTAATTATCTGGCATACCTGGATAGAGTTTTGTAAGAACAGCAAAAAATAATTCTCTGAGTTACTGGTAGCTTTCCTGCTTCTTGTCTATGCATCATCTTATTTAGGAATTAAGGCTTCTTAATGAAACAAAAGTTTGAAGAAAGCTGTCGTGGTTTAACCCCAGCTGGCAACTAAGCACCACACAGCCGCTCACTCACTCCCCCCCACACCCGGTGGGATGGGGAGAGAACCGGAAAAAGGTAAAACTTGTGAGTTGAGATAAAGACAGTTTAATAGGACAGAAAGGAAGGAAAATAATAATGATGGTAATAATAATAATAATAAAAATGACAATAATAATACTAAAAGAATTAGAATATACAAAACAAGTGATGCACAAGGCAATTGCTCACCACTCGCCAACCAATGCCCAGTTAGTTCCCGAGCAGCAATCTGCCCCTCCCAGCCAACTCCCCCCAGTTTATATACTGGGCATGACGTCACATGGTATGGAATATTCCTTCGGCCAGTTTGGGGCAGCTGTCCCGGCTGTGTCGCCTCCCAACTTCTTGTGCCCCTCCAGCCTTCTTGCTGGCTGGGCATAAGAAGCTGAAAAATCCTTGACTTAGTAGAAACACTACTTAGCAACAACTAAAACCATCAGTGTGTTATCAACATTATTCTCATACTAAATCCAAAACGCAGCACTATACTAGCTACTAGGAAGAAAATTAACTCTACCCAGCCGAAACCAGGACAAAAGCTTTTAGTACTGATCAGGCAGAAATGTTTTCCTCAGTGTTGTTTTGGAACTGGCTGAAACCAGTTTTGCTGGAAAAACACAAATAAATACAAATATCTCTGGTCAACACAACTGTACAAAGAGATTTCAGCCTTCATGGCTAAAGTTTGGAAAGTCATCAGCAACTGGGAACAGCGTTAAAGCGAGAAGTGTTAGACATCTTAAGCACTTGCTACTTTTCCATGCCACTGACTCTGATTCTCTCCTTTCAGTTAAACAGTTTTAAATCTTTACCGTTTTCTTCTCTTTCTTTCTGGGAAACTATTCCTTACTTTTGCCTCCTAGTTTTACACGGGAGGTCCTAGGAAGCACCACTGATGGACTGGCAGGGCCAATGCAGCATACCCACAACTCCTTTGGCTTCTTGGATGATTAGTCACTTCCCGTGCCATAAAATTAGTTCATTATGCCAACTGAGACTACTAAATTGTGGTCAATCCTTCTTTCTCCATTTCCTTTCCCACCTCCCTGAAGTTATGCTTGGGTACAAATACTGACCGAATTCAGCATTTTGTTCAATAGAGCAAAATCAGAAAGTTTCTTTAATCGTATTTTGAAAAAGCCACTAATTAACAGCTAATGGAACAGCTAACTACTTCCATGCCCAAAACACAAAGACATTAGAACAAAGGCCCCAAGTACTAAGCTCAAGTCCTAATATCTAAGAAAAAAGACAATAAAAATAGGGAGAGAAATAGCCACCTTCCAATGCAAGGCAGTTCCTCCCAGCAGTATGAAAGGGCTGAGATGGACCACTTTTGTGACAATGTTGTTGTTCCTTATACAGGTCAAACAGTAGTTCTGAAGGACTGTCTCATTCGTTATTCATAGGTATTATTTATGAATATTTATTATTTAAGTAATGCGTGTTGAAATTTTTCAATTTTTCATAAAGCGTATGTCCTTTGTGCATGCCAAGAGAGCAGCAGACTTCAGAGAAGGTGGCAGGCAACATAAGAGAGGTTATGCTATATACTGAAGAAGAGTATGTGATACCATTGTATACTACCTATTTACAAACTGTTTTGTTTTAATGAGAAATCTCTGGAAGTATTATTCATATTACCTGCATATAACTAAGGACACAATAAATGCAAGAAGGGTACTGGATTTAGTCAGCTTTCAAATCTCTCTTTTAAGATGGGCGCCACAGTGCAATTTCCAGCCAGAATTTCTGAACAGTTTCACTGTAGTTCAAAGGCAGATAGGATTTCTGTTTCAGATGTTCCACAGTTATTATCAACTATAACATAGAAATAGGGCCTGCAAAGGTAACTGGTTTTTCATAACATGTCATATTTTTCTTGAAGCAGAAGCCATGAATATAAAAGTAGAGCGTCTTCTGTTAGGAAAATATTCTTGAGTTAATTTCTTTTTTATTTTTATAAATTAAGTTGACTGTCATAAACTCATTCCTATCCCATCTAGTATGGCAGCTGAAAAA
The DNA here is from genome assembly GCF_018139145.2 of Gymnogyps californianus. Lineage (NCBI taxonomy): Eukaryota > Metazoa > Chordata > Aves > Accipitriformes > Cathartidae > Gymnogyps > Gymnogyps californianus. The sequence goes on along the minus strand of NC_059475.1, from coordinate 42,251,676 downwards.
GGGTCAGCGTGACCCCAAATGCCAATTTTGAGCACAATCCAATTTAAGGAAGACTGGCAACTTCTTGTTTAAACCTACACTTACTGGTTTTATGCAAAATGTGATTAAAGCTGAAGTTCCCTAGTACTTTTGATTTCAGAAAACCATTATGTATTATGCTGTTTCAATCACCACAGGCTACTTTTTAATTTTTTTTTTTTAACTGCCCCACTGTTTTCAACAGGCGCCAATTAAGATTCTGGGGTCAAAGGGTTAATTACATCTTCTTACTCACTATGTAGAATTTTCTGATTATTAACCAAGGTTGGATTAAGATGAAAAAGAACCGACACAAATGTTAATGCTTGCCCCTCCTCGAGAAGATTTATCATAATACCATGCTGAAATCTATATGCTTTCTTCAAAGCTGTTAAGAGAACGAAATCTTAGAGGAAATACTAAAATAAATGCTTTAAAGACATGCAAGTATCTGATTTATTGAGCCAGTTTTCTTATTCCTGAAAACTGTTCTAAACTAGCCAGACAGGACTGATACATGATTTCCTTTGTCACATACCAGCAAGTCAATGTGGTAGACATGAAGGAAGTGAGACTCAGATGTAAAAGTCACTAGCTACAGCACCTCTGAATAATAATGCCGATAATTATAATTTATATCCTCTGACATCAGAATAATATGAAAATGTAAAGTACAGGTTTTTAACCCAAAATACTAAGTGCCTTTTACAGTATTTGTATAATAGTGAGGTTATTTCCTCTCAGGATATGAAACCCACTGTACCACTTTGACCGAATATGCACTAATGTATAATGCATCGTACTAAATGGATTTATATTTGTCAGAGGAATTTTGTCCCAGCCATTTTTGCATATTCCCACTACAGGCAAATTTAATTCACTGCAGTCTTACTACAGTGTCCTTCTGGAGAATATCCTCATATTTCATACTGTCCGCGAAGTCCCTAATTCTTTCTAGTGTATTCCAATGCTGCAAAAACCCCTGTTACCCTGACCTAAACTCCAGTTAGAGTGAAGAATTACCAGTAGGCTAGGTTATTTTAATGACAGATTATTTTAAACTAAGCCTTCACCATCTGTTCCACCCCCTAATTATGAATGCAAAAAGAACATATTTCACAATCACATCAGTAAAAAGTAAGATATACATGATTTAAATGCATGCATGTGTTCTTTGTCCAATGCAGAATGCATCTGTGATGTTTTTCTCATCATTCAGGCTCTGATCAGGAGATAGGGGCTGGGGAAGGGAATACTCCCCCTGATAAAACAGATTAATTGATATACTAAACTTTTTCCTGGCAAACAGATCATCTTAATTAGAATTTTTCACTGTTATGACATAATGATATTATAACTGGAGCTGAGCATTAATTTGAGGACAAAGACTGTCACCAATTAGACACACAACATTCAATAACAGCAAAAATATTTTACTCTTCTTTTAAAAGAGAGGCAGTATTGGATGCAATTGACATTTACAAAAGCAAATAGTCCCTCTCTTATAATAAACATATCATTGCATAATTTATTTATTGTGTTACAGCATGGCTTAAAAAACATGATTTACTAAAGACAGCAACAAAAAAAGTAAGTTTCATTTCAACATGGCAACCATTCTTGGATGGCGGGTTAAAATGAAATAAAAGGCATAAACCGTGGCTAACAAATCTGATTCAAAGCCTCAGTGGCCATCTACTGTGCTCTCACTATTAAGGTATCAGAGTAATGTCCTCCAGCAACACCAACAAACATACAAAAGCATAACTACTTAAGTGGAAAATCTGACCGTGGGCTTTCACAGTTAAGTACTATGAGACAACTGGAGTATTATTCCTGGAAATAGGATTTTACGTGGGATGTATTTGATACACGTGAATAAAAATGAGCAACTAAAGTTTGACCATCTACTGACTTACAAAAATCTCTAAAAGCTTTATTCCTCCTCTTCAGTTTTTTTAATCCCTGGCAGAAAGCAAAACAAAACAAAACAAAACCCCAAATAAAATAAAAAGGCATAGGACTTATTGCAGTGTTCCTTGGGCTACAAGCTTTTTACCATTGAGTAAAAATCCCAACACCAAGCACATAGAAAACCCTGTTTTCGACTCTCACACCACTGCCATTTTTTTCAATCACAGTCCACTATAACGGTTATATGCCTACTTGACCATAGACTTCTTGTGAATTAATGACACATATTTGGCAACAAAGCAACATGTATTTGGCACCAAAACAACTACAGTAAAAAAGATGAGGTAAGAGGACAAGCTCAAAGGATGTGGTTAGAATGGACTTTGATGCCAGCTTCCTAATTTGTCATCTTCGTGCTCTTTGCTCACGTGGTCAGGATGCAATTTATGACAACAAAGAAGTGCCAAAAAATAAATGTGTCAATAATAAGGATGTCTGCTTTATAGCTCGAAGCCAAGAAGTGAAGGACGAAGAGTAAACTTTACTGATTCCCTTGATGCATCTTTCGCCAGACTTACGGAATAAGTATGTTTATGTAACCAAAGCAGCATAAACTTGCGGGGGCAGATTTACTACTTGATTAGAAAAATCAGTTTTTGTTCCCGATCAGAACCATTGCAAAAGTGGAGAGTGTAGAGGAGAAAAGTTTAGAGGCAAGAATAATGTTTAAAGGTGGCAGTTGGGTTCTTAAGGAGTACTCCCAGGTTTATTCACTGATAATAGATTGACAAGTATCAGAGATGAGCCGGGGAATCACAGAAAGATTACAAATCTCTAAGTGACAGGAGTTCAAGGAAAAAATCAGAGATTAAGAGTTTGACAATTTTTTGTATACAAAAGCAATAAATGACTTTTAGGGATCTCTGCCTTGTAGACAGCGATTTATCTTTTTTCTAGAAGGCCATTCTATATTGCTGCAAAATCCCAAACCATCCTGACTGTATAGAGGAAACTGCACCATGAAAGCTATTAGACTTGCTGAAAAGTTGGCATCACAGTAGGGGAAAAAAAATATCCTTGGGTTATATTGCAATGCTATTAGAAGAGAGAAATAGCAAGGCTAACTAATGTGAAAAAAAAAAAAAAATCCAGGACAGACAGCTTGCACTTATTCTGCACCCAGTTTACCACAGGATAATTTTTTTTTTTTTTTTTGGCAAACGCCTTGATATAACATGCAGACAACTGTATCAATGCCAAAATACAGATAAGAACAACAACATTGAGTTACATGATAGAAGCCAGATGATCTTTAATCATCTCCGTGAAATTTTTTGGTTAAGTACTTGCACTGTTTTGCTATATCCTCTATATCTCTGCTCATTATTATGCTTCTGTTTGATTAACTGATCTAAATTGCTGGGCTGAGCTGCTGAAATTCTTCATGCAGGTTTTCATGTAGAAGACACACTGATGTGCATTGAGGGAATTAAACTATTTGTTAGAAGTGGTCTGATGCTTTACCCAGTACAGCATTAGCTCTGCTGAAGTCAGCTGGCTGTGCAGGTTATTTTAGCTTACATGTTAGGCTTCCATGGCATTAAGATTTTAACTGTCTGATGACCTGCTACAACTTGAAGGTTTTGGATTGTTTTTCAGTGACGGTGAGGAGGCAACATCTCTTGAGTAAAACATTTTAAAAGATGAGTAGTACCCACTAGTGAGAGATAGGAAGTATGAGTTTTGAGTTTACTTTCTTTGCTTCTTTTGGAACAAGTGGAAAATGGTAAGTGATACAGTAATCTTTTACATGACATACAGACAATTTCATAGTAGTTTTATTGCAAGAAGATGTTCAGTAAACTGTACATTCCCTGTGTCTTTATCAGTAGTTTCCAGTCTGTGGTCTTCCATCTGACTGATTTCAACCTGAACTATTCAAACTGAAAACTGAACTGTTCAACAGTCTGGACAATCTGAACTATTCATTCTGAACAACTTCAACCTGAACAGTTTGAAGGGGCTGTGAAAGGTAACTGAGAAAAGTAAGCTTACTGTCTATAGACTTAAATTCACGACACAGTATTTAAACTACCAATGGACAATTTTTGGGATCCACTGGTACGCACACACACAAAAAAGGTTAAAACCTGCTGTTCTCATTGACAAATGCTATTTTTCATTGTCCATTCTTCTGCATAAATGATTCATTACTAAAACAAAACACTGATTTGCATTAGTACATGCTATACTAACCACTGTTGAAAACCTCTGAAGTTAAAATCTTACTAGGCAGAACATTTATACTCTGTCTTTGCTATTCTTTTTTTCTGAGAGGAGGGCTATATATATTAGCGTAAAGAAAAAGGGAGAAAAAGGACTCCTGAGGGAGGGATTCAATGCTGTCGCACTTAATTAAAATTCAATTTTGTGGGAGTTGTGTATTAAAGCACTGACCTTTCATCTTTATGATGCCAATTCCTGATGAGCTCCTACCCTTCAATTATATAGGATTCCTAGTGTTGGTTCCAGACTGTTTGGACAGCAGATTGTGATGCCAATAACTGCATGCCATCTAATACAATCAACTACATCTATTTAGGATGAGACTTATCATAGAGAGATTACATTATATAGCTCTTACCCTGAGAATGTGATTGCTTTGGGTCAGGATTAAGTGTATACCTGGCTGTGGACTGGCTTTGCTTTGGATACATAGGGTTTGAATATAAAGTGGTTTCTGCCCTTCAGTCGTACAAATATCCGAATCACATATGCATTTGTACACTGAGAGGTGCTGCCCTGAGTAAAGGACTTGATGCTGTATGCACCTGCATAACGTTTACCACCATAAGTGCCAAAACTGAAAGAGTAAGGTGACACAGTAGCAGGAGCTATGATAAATAGTGAGAGTTGGCAGAATGAGGGCTGAATTCCCAGACCTGCACCTCAGACCACACAGCAAGAGATTGTGGGAACCTGATCTGACTGGAACACTGTGGAGGTAGAAGCACCTATACAAGCACAACTGATTGTAGGAGCAATAAGTATTGTTGTGAATGTTACTGTTTCCAAAGCTGCAAGTTTAAAGCCATTTTGTGTTATGTATGAATATTTCAGTTTATGCAAGCTCCATTCAAACTGATCTTACGTTCATCGTATATCTGCATGTTTGGTTAGCTTTTTTTTCAATCTACATAATCTGACACTATGTGAAAGTAAACAGATAAAGGTATCTAAATGTCTGTTGTCCAAAAAAACTGGGTGAAAAAATTATAGGGAAGAACTTGTGAAACAGAGTTAATTGCACTCTTAAAATAACACCTGCACTCAGTAGGTACTCAGATGCTCTGGTGACTGATCCTGACAATTGGCTTGCTGGAATTAGACCTCTAGCCCAGAACTGAGTACATGTGTTTTCACTTGCATCACACAATTTCATACATATGAAGCAGAGAGGCTGTGGTCTGGGAAGAACAGGATGAGGGGCTTATGTTTAACATATTTAATCTATTAGATGGCAATACAGACAACCAAAATAGATTTGAATGAGAAATTGAGTTGAGTTCTATGCTTAACATATCATTCTGATTTATACTCTTCTTGAAAGAAGAACACCTTGAGAATACTTTATAGACAATGGAATATAGAGATAATAAGAACATAGAACATTAAGAACAAATCCAAAGTCCATTCAATCCAGTGCTCTTTCTAACTGTAACCCTTAGCACGGAAAAAATTAAAAACCTGTGTTCTTATCTTCAGCCTCTTATCCCATGTTACAATGCAAAGAAGACAGAACCTGGTCCTAATCAGCTGAGAATTCCTCCAGCTGTCATTAATCCTTGTACTAATGCAGGAGAGCTGTTTGCTATACCAATTCTTTCTCCACCTATGGGAGTGTGGAATAGTTCCACAGATGTCCACTCTGAAGTCTTCTAGGATCCATATACAGCTGGGCTAAATTAAAGCAGCCGTTCGCTTTTCCAGTAAAGACTGGTACATAAAAGCCTCCAGAACTGTTACTGCCACTTGACTCCTTAGTCCTGTAACCCTTGAAATAAGAAGAAACTGGATTGGCATGAATCAGAACCTGCTAGTTACTAGAAGTTAGATTTATAGAGGCATGAAACAAACAAACAAAAAGCCCACAAAACTATAACCTTTTGAGGTCTGGACTGTGAAGTGGTCCTTCCAACTTTGAAATTAGTTTCCTCTACTCTGCATGTCTTGGACTGTCTGTCCTACGAACAGCATTCCAATCCATGGCTAGTTTTTGCTAGATTTGACAGCGAGCAGAGGTCTCAGAGAAATTCCTACAGGTTTGGTGGAAACAGACTGATAATGGAGATGAAAGCCTTTGCAGCAGTAAAAGCTGGACTATGAGTTCCTGTAGTACTAGACATCACAAAGCAGAGACCTTTCAAAAGCCCTGAGAACTGAAAAAGCCTCAGCTAGGTTGCACTGTCTTAGGCACAGAAGTCAACAGAAGACAAGATGGAAATCTACAGAAAACCATGCTGTGCTATTCTGGTACCCATAGAAGATTTGGTTTCCATTCACTCATCCATGCAGTAAAGAGCAGGGAACACAGGAGTACAGTGAATATGTGGGACTAACAGAAGAACAAACAATTAACTTCCTGAAACAAGTTAGAGACTTCATTAATAATAGAAATATTTCAAAATCTTCCCCTGAAGTAATTATCCACTACATCTGTATTCTACACAGTAAAGTTGATATCTCTATGCTGGGTTGCAATACTTCCTTAAAGGGTTTTGAGGTTACAGTGCTTCACTCCAGAAGTACATTTCACACAAAAGTGGGGAATGCACATTTATGTGAAAATCAATTATCCTGACGGAATCGGAGGTCTGGTCCTGAATGATTTCAGGAAATCAACTCAGTTTGCCACTACAAAACACCATTGCTATGTTGACCTTCCACTTCTGTTTCACAGCTGGAATATGAGACCAGGTGAGAAGACAGAGTGTAGCTCTGCCATCAACAGGACTCTAATCTCACCCTAGGCTGTGAGGAAATACTGTGTTCCTCCCTCCCTCCCTCCCTCGCTTCCTTCCTTTTTTTTTTCCTTTTTTCTTTTTTTTTTTTTGAGCTCACCTCTAATGCCTGTGTAGGTAAAGATAAGTATGGATTTTACTGTTTACCAGCTTATTGCATAAATTCAAGCATATCAACAGCACAGAGCAGCTCTTTCAGTGAAAAAGGTTTATATTCTTTTTAAAATACAAGCTAATATATTACAGTGGCACCTCTGACTGCTGTGATAATTAAGGGTCTGTTTGTATTTCCATAACAAAATCCTATTTCCTAGGGTGGGGAGGGGTGAGTGGGTTATGATTTGTCCATATAGCACCAGCAGAAGCCGGAAACACAAGGTTTCAACCAAGAATATCTTTTTTTCCTTTCAAAGACAGTTTCACAGTAACCATGTGAAAATGTTCCTCTGTATTTTTACCACAGGGTTTTAGTGTGCAGCCACACTATCATGATATGCCCTTAAGGGGTCCCCTGGAGCAGCTGCAGCATAAAGTATCAATAACCTGCTCATCAAAGGGTGCTCAAGATTTCTTTGACACTGCAGAGTACAGTAGTTGTCGGTTGCGCCAATAATCCACACATTACATTATCTAAAGACCCCCAAATAAGTCTTGACACCACCAACCCTAATGCTATTCATTGCACATGTCAACAATCTATATGTTGTATACTGTGTCCCAAGTAGGAACTGACATGATTGCTCCACACTGTTACTATCCGTTTCACTCCAATTTGTAACAGACCTGAAGGTTAAAGTCTCTCCCTAAGATGACTGTGGTAAAACTGCCTTCATCAATGGAACTGATGAAAGAAGACTCCTCCTCTTGCTAAATGTTAGCACCATTTTCCTGTTATTCAAAACCACCCAGAGAAAACCAAGAAAATACTTCTAATTTCTTCTTACTATGGTGCTTTAAACACACAGTGTGAGTGTAGCATCCTAGCTTTTCCTGCTTCCATTGTGATATTTTTCTTTTTTCTGCTCCATTAAAAAGTCACGTGTATCTGCAATTGTCTCCTGCCTTGAGCAATGTCTTCTTCTAGACCCTAAGCCATACCTTACATGTTTGCTTGGTTGTCTAAATTGCAGGCAGTTGTCATCAGTTATCTGGGCATCTTTATTGTGCAGTTCTGAATTCCTGCTCCTGCTACCTGGAGGTCCTATAATGTTGCATTTTGACAACATCTCCCTGATGCAGCATACTTTCAAGTCTTACTTGTGGTGCATCAATGAAAGAACTTCTAGTGCAAGTTTAACTACAACCTTTTTGTAAAAAATAAAATACAAACCAGAATTCCATCAAACATCCTTTTATTTGTCCCAGTAGCTTCTTTTTTTTCTCCATCTTTTTCTCTTTCCTTAAATCACTGGAAAACTACCTTGAGCCAGAATCAAATAGAATCACAGAATCATAGAATGGTTTGGGCTGGAAGGGATCTTTAGAAGTCATCTAGTCCAACCCCCCTGCAATGAGCAGGGACATCTTCAACTAGATCAGGTTGCTCAGAGCCCCATCCAACCTGACCTTGAATGTTTCCAGGGATGGGGCATCTACCACCTCTCTGGGCAACCTGTTCCAGTGTTTCACCACCCTCATCATAAAAAATTTCTTCCTTATATCTAGTCTGAATCTACCCTCTTTTAGTTTAAAACCATTACCCCTTGTCCTATCAAACAGGCAACTAGATGCTGTCAGTGCTTTTTATGCTGCGGTGTGAGTATCTTTCCAGTTCAGATTCTGTTCCGTTATCATGCCCAAATGAACATGCTGCCTGACACATAACACAGAAAGCAGTACAGATAGACTTCTGCATGTAAATTTGCCATTTTAATTGGCAGCAGCCCTTCCAACTTAAAATAAATAAATTTAACTGGTCATGCTTTAACGAGTTCCGACATTTATCTGAATTTCTTCAATCTGTTTTCAGTCACTATAGTGAAAAAGAAATGGTGTTTTATCAGTCCTTCCCTGATTCTGGTTTGAAACCAGATGGGAAAGAGCAGAAGCACACACACACAAGATAACTGCAACAGAAATATAACCAAATGTTTTCTACATCTGAGAAGACTGTTTGAGTTCTGACTAGGGTTTAAAATCTAAACAGTATTTTCAGCCTAGTACTATCCTTAGCAGGATTACAATTCAAATTGCTAGAGGTAATTTCCTATAGTACTTAAGACTAACTTTTTATTTCTAAATTACATTTTAAACAGAAAATAAACACCCAGAGTATTTAGAAATTCAGAATGCTGTTTGACCCTAAAAGATGGACATTCATGGTGTATGAAACTTTAAAGCATCCTTGTTTGAAACTGCAATATATCTTGCCGTATATTTCTAGCTAAACATTGTTGGAATAAAATTCTCCCTCACAAGCTTCCTGTGCCATTTCGCAGTCCTGCAATGAAGTCACTATGCCACCCACTGATATCACAAACTTGTATTAAAGTTATTTATGAAAAATCATATAATACAACAAATGTGGAACTAGAATTTCCAATTAGGAACGCACAAGAAAAGGAAAAAAATCGGACAAAACCAGTTTTGGAAAGTAAATAGAAAGTATGTACATACTACAGCTATTTGAAATTAGTGTCCCAAATTTAAATATCAAATTCTGCCTACAGCCGACTCCTAAAGCTCTTACTGATGCCCAAACTATCTCCTTCTGAGGAATCTCACCCTTTTGACACCAAAACTTAACTCAGTGCAGAATTAGTGTTTCCTAAACCACTCTCTAATAGTAATCTGAAACCAAACCAAACCTAAAATCTTGGTAACTGATAAATTTGCTATTGCCTTTATTCCAAATAAAAGAGGCTTCAGATACCTTTGCGATATGTTCATTAAGATGTGCAGATAGATCTATAGATAGTCTACAGGCCTCAAAGTTAAAATAGATTAGATAAAAACACAGAGCATAGGTTAAAATCACTGTGAATGGCAGATCCATTGCACACAGATTGGAAAGCATTCCTAGAATCTGTGAAGGTAAACTGAAAGATTTTTGTTATTGCTAAGAAAGAGAGAAATTTAAGCTGTATAAACATTGTAAAAGTAATGATTTGATTCAGAAAGTTACAGACAAGAATTTAAATGCACAGAATAAAAATAAATCCCAGAATTTAGGCTGAAACTTTATAATGAACAGGGAATTTCCAGAGACTAACTACTGATACGTACTACAGACATGCTGGATTTGGAGCAAATCCATACAAATCTGTCAATATTTTGCAGTCCACATAAAAACTTATACTACTGTCTCTGATCTACAATAATTATAGTCTACACACTTACAAGTATTAATATTTCAAAAATCACAATTATCCAACTGCTTAAAAGCTCTTTCCTATTACACACTAAAATTTTATGCTTCTCGTACAAATGATATCACAGCATAAACTGCTCGTGCAAATATTACAGCTTTAAATAGCATTTACTATTTGTAAATGCTTGTTGAACACAGCAGGTGGCAAAATGATTTAGCATCATGAACAAATACATATGGTTGCTTGAGTCCAAATTTTAGAGTAGATAAACCTATTTTCTGGTCCTACGTTTAATGGACTAGAAACGAGCAAAAAGGCAGCTAAACCACTGTACATATTCTGGCAACTCACTGCTTCAAGTGAACTTTCTCATATGAAGTACTGTGCTTAAAACAACATAAAAGCAAATCACAGGTCTCACATATTCAATGAATGGCTCATCTGCAATATTTCCTCTTACAGTTTTCAAGTAGGATTGTGCACTATGGAAAGAAATGCAAAGGTAAAAGCAAGAGCACAGTGTTATGTAGTCTAAAATCAATAGACACAGAGAGGACATTAACCAAGAGGCTAATAAAAAGATGCTGCCCTAGACAGTAACATAAAGAGCCCTGATATATTTTTCTCTTCAAAAATGCTATTCCTTATGCCAATTTTCCCTTAGCACTGCAGTAGTTTCTCTGTGTATATACACGTCATCTTACTTTTTTTGTCTTGTTCCAATTTTATGTTTGCATTTTATTTTCTCATTTCCTTCCTGCTACTCCCCTGTTTCTCTTTACTAGCTTGATGTTTACACAGACCTTTACTAGAATTGCAGGGTTTGGAGAGATCCCATTTTTTTTCTTTGTTGTAATGCCCACATTTTTTTCCCAGAGAAAAGATAAGTTTACCCAGAAAATAAAAAGCTAATACAACCTTTTGCTCATCAACAAAGTATGTCTTGTTGTAGCCAGGAATAAGTTAATAAAACAGGGAAAAAGCTTAGTGGCTTAAAGAAAAAAAAACAAACCTCCTTGGGGTTATGAACGAACAATGTTGTTTTTTCTTCCCAGCGTGCAAGGATTTAATTAAGTGATAACAGTCACCTTGGGGTGGCTGCACAAGGCAATAATATCTAGGTGAAGAAAAATGCTGGAGAGAGTTGAGTACAGTCAATTTATCTTCAGAGAAGGCAATAAACGAACAAAGCATAGGTATTTGGCTGATTGTTTTGGAATGTTTCCATTACTGATAAACATCAAAATAAAAGGACAAAGATTTGGTATTTTCAGTATCTGAAATGTATTAAATACAGAAAGAAATGGAGGAATAAATCAGTATGAGGTCATATCCTAGAGTTCTAATTGCAAATGGTTTGGTAATTATTCAAGCTAAACATAGAACAAGGGAATTTTAATGTTGACACAAAGGATAGAAATACAGCTGAGATGTGTATTTATAGCAAACACAAAACACTGGATGAATTTCACTCTGGAGAAAAAAATTGGTAAGTGTAGATGGAAAGAAGTGATATATATTAGACAAATATATGCAACTTCGTGGCCAGCAACCCAAATTCAAGGATTTAAAAACATGTTTGTGGGAGCTCTTCAGGAAACAAGCAGCAAGCTCAATTATCTGTAAGCCTATGTTCTGCCACCCTCACAGGCAGAGAAAGAGACTTGTGAGAAAGAGCAACATGAAGCAGAGAGGAAAGACAACCAGGAAGAAACATTCTCCTTTACCACAAAGCTGCTAACAATTTGCTTTACATTATTTGCAACATGGGGTTTGAAAGGAATACATGGGCTGTCCTTAGGGAGTTTGATGTGTGCAAAGGGGTCTGAAAGCTATGTACCCATTTCCAGTAACAGTACTTAGTCTTCCAAAACTTAGCACAACTTGGAGTCCAGCTACAACAGTTGTTAGCAAGTGGCATGATCGGCCAAAGTCTCTGCCAAATGGACACAAATCATGCTTAATATGGAAGATGGGAGAAACAGCACAAAGACACCAATAATCTTGGGAATTCACCACATTCCTTTGTCCCTCTCAAGTTGGAAACTCTCATTTTCCCTTTAATTTTGATACTTTTCCTGAATCCGTCTCCAGCAGTGAGGGAATTGACAGCTATTTCCTTGAGTTTACAACCGGGTTAAATACTCCTCACCCACACACTTCTGCATTAAGAGGATGAAGCCTACAGACAATTGTTTTTTAACTGTGTGGGCAGATATTCTTTCAAAGAGAAGGAACAAGTCAATAATGAATGGTTCACACAGCGTCCTGAGAAAAAATATGAAATATGTGTGTGCGTGTATGAAAGTGTGAGAGCAGGCAAGTGCATTTGACTTTAAAGAGACATAATCAATTTCTGAACAACATACAACATTTTGAATTTGAACAAAAATCTTAAAACAAATTCCACTAAGTTGCCTCTTTATGACTTCTAGTGTATGTCCAGCTACAGTATTTAAATAAACGCTGCTTTTCAGGCCCTGTAAGTAAGACCTACATTAGCAATTGGTCCCACTGCAGTTACTTTCCTCCTAAAAGCAATATGCCCTTTAAAAATACTTTATGAATTACATACAGGCATTCATTTCTCACCTCTAGGAGGCTGAAGGTTTGTCACCTGCCTGTAGCTGCTGTTTGACCTTGGTAACGTGATTCCAGCAAACACTTATCCCAATTACAACCGCAACCTTATTGGTTATTTCCATCAAAACACTAGGGAAGAACTTATATGAAGATTATCCTTTTCTTTAGGTCAAGATTGGGACACATGACACTAAGACCTCTCTTTCATACGGTTCAGTAGCGGACCATCTTTTTCAGGCTGCCAATCCAGCACCTATTCTGAGGTCCACAGGGAACAAAAAGGGGTGTGAGCTTGGTTTGCCATAGAATTTGGACAAGTGACTACTCAATACATCTTAAAAAATTTCAGTGCAAAAGTATTGTTTTTAAAATTATTTAAATCTGATCAGTAAGACTGATACTTAAACTTCCATTTTGTCTGAGCTGCAGGGCTGGTGAAAATGACTATAACTAATTGGAATTACTATTTTGAACTGCTTATGTTCTTCTAAGTCCTTTTATTTTGCACAAATTACCTCTCAGAAGTTCTAAAAATGCTACCTGAAAACCCAGCGTTAGGAGGCACTGGTCACTGTAGCCTGCAGATTCAGGAAAGGCACATTACTTCAGTTCACATTCAACAGATTTTATTCACAAACAATTAGAAACTTATATTAAAAAAGAGGGAAGATTAAGTCTTGCATAATACAGTGGCCAAGGTTCCCCTTTCCAGTTACCATGGAAGTTCTGCACAGTAACAGAGATGGGACAAACAGGTTTTGAAACTCCAGCACACTGAACTGAGATACAATGTTATTTTTCCAAGTATGATCTAGTGGTGTTTGTAAATTCTGGTCCTAAAATCAATGCTGTATTGCAAAGGCCAGAAAATAATAAGAAAATGTGATTACCTGGGTAGTAATTTTATTTACTTTTTAAAGTTCCTTTATGAGAGTTTTGACGTTATTTTTATTCCTCAAAGAAGAGAAACTGTACTTAAACATGTACTAGAAACATGTACTAAAATTTGACTTAACAGAATTAAAATTGCTCCACAAATGTCTCCAATTAAGGTGTGACATTAGCTAAACGATCAGAGTATAGGTCTTAGAATTAAAATACAATATCCATTTCAAGTGTGAGATTACACAGTCACTGTTCTATATATTTGGCCATCTTCTCTCCTTTTTTCCTTTTTATTTTATCTTTTTAACGATTGTTGGAAATTAATGGGATTTTAACATGTGAAACTCAGATTAGGTTGTTTTCCTGAACTAGCTGTTGGTTCAGCATCTCCTCCACTAACTCAAGAATATTCACCTGTTCTGAGGTACTGCAGTGCCAGATCAAGCTCACATCTCTGGCTCCTCCTTGCTACCTTCAGGATACAGAGCACTTCTCATGAATCCAAAGGAGTAAAGCCTTGGAGTGGGTTCCAGAATGTGCTGGAAGGAGATGAATTTGAGGGGCGGAAAGGAAGGAGTTTTGAAGATCTAACAAAAAAGTGAAACAACAAAAAAAAGGAAAATAGAGAGTGGAGAACATAGTAGGAGGAACAAGCTAAAGCTCTCCTGAAGATACTGAAAACGTGATGAAAAATGGGCAAATATAATGACTATAAAGTAAGGAATGAGGAAAAAAGGGGGGCAGAAAGACAGACCAACAAGCACTGAAAATAAAACAGAAAGACTGAAAATGTGCAAGAGAAAATAGAATGAGTTTAAAAGGAGAAGGTTGAAGAAAAAGCAGGAGAAAAACACTAAGTCGCACTTCTAGTAAATCGTTTCATAGAATGAATGTCAACCTATTGCAGACTACTGTGTGAATATACAGGTATGCCATCCAGAAGTTATTTGGTACTCCAAATAGTGCCAGAAAATAATATCCTCTCCAGAGCAGCTTATATGGCAAAGGCACATGTAAGGACAAATACCAGTTCATCAATGTCTGAACTGAAGCACAGATGAAGAAGGAGGATTTCTTTTCCTCTGAAGGATCCTTTTCCCAACTTTTTACATTACTAACCTATTCCTGCATGGGATAACTTTTATCCTTTGCTTACAAAGGATATAAAGACTGATACTGCCTCTAGAAAATGCTAGACTGCACAAAAGGATAAATTTTCCCACAGTACCTTCCTGTAAGAGAATACCCCTGGACATACCTGCAGAACATTTTGTTCTTCCCCTTAGAAATTGCTTCAGACTTTCTGCAATATTTAAAAAAATATTGCCCAAACTTTTTAGCTGTGTGAATGTATCCAGAGTTGGCAGTCCAAGGCACAGCCTTGAAAAAGACTTTTGTCTTTTGTACTCAAGTCAAGAAAAAAATTCTTAAAGTACTCCGCTCTTACAGTAGTCAACACTGGACAGCTGTCAGCAGAAAATACAAAGCCATTCAGTACGAAAATCTGCTGTCACAGGACAAACCCTTTCCTCTTACAAAGATCTTAAGGAATATTTTCATAAGCAGTAATAAAGAAGATAGAAGAAACATGTTGTCTTGGGTAAGACAAGTGCTTTCCCATTTATGTTAATATCAGTCAAAAACGTTTGACACATGATGCATATATATCATCAATGTGGAAATGTATTGATCAGTGTCAACATTAGTTGAATACATTCAGCTACTGTACTAGCTCTCTACATGACCCTTGCTTATTCTTAAGGCTGCAATATCTGAAAAGCCATACGATATAAAAATATCAGTGCCTCTTGAGTGTACACTGTTACTCAATTCTATACTTGACCAATCAGCCAAACACCTCATGTCTAATTTAGAACTTTCAAAATTTATACCAGAATACCTTCTTTTCTTTTTTCTTCTAGAAATCTCTTTGTAGTTATAAAGGCCAAAAAAATCAGTCTAAATTTTTCTATACCCACATCTGCCTCTGTGCATGATCTAGATCTCTATAGATCCATAGACCTGTCCAGCAGTACAAAATAAAGGTCCCTGTGACTGCATTTATATACTTCCTTTTTCCTACCACTCATCCAGTATTTAATATTTATTATTTGTTATTAAAGTGAGCTTTACACTCCACCTTGATCAGAAACTTAGTGTATGCTACCTGTGGAAATTTACCACTACTAAAATCTGTTTTAGTAATAAACATTATTTCAGACAGTTAGGTAGGTATGTAAACATTCCATAGAAATAAATAGACGCAGGACTCCTGGTTTTACTCAGTTACTCCGTGGATATCAGCAGTGACAACACTATAACAAAATTAGTTAGCCAGGGCAAAACTGGTGCAATTTGAAAAGGATTAGTATTGAGGAGCCCCATCTCCTTCTGACATTGCTGCACAATTGTTAGCCAACACTTTCATGGGTAACATATATGATGAGGGCTACATGTTTCCCTAAAATGGACTCAACATGCTCACCTGGTTTATAATAAGAATGAAATGGGAACAGTAGACATCAATCTGCTAATACAATGAAATAAATTTAATGTGATTTTGGAAGGACATCTGGTCATTGTACACAAGATGTATACACTATTGAGTCTCTGATAACACCACTGGGAAACTTATGGGACTGTTTTTTTCCAGCAATCAGGCTGCATCAATGGCCAGGAAATAATCCTCACCTAATGTCCAGAACATGAGCTGCAGGGAAGATCTTCCTTCTCCTTATCTTGCTCTGTTGGTGTTGCTAACTGACGTGGTAGTATCTTTGTAAGTACTAAGATTAACTAGAAAAATATTGACCAGCATAGAAGGAAATTAATTTTGGAACAGATTACTGCAAAGTATAACATAGACTAAAAGTACATATTTTTAGTAAACTATTTCTTTACAAAAATTTTTTAAAAATCTTACAGATTTTACATTCTTTTCATTTATGGAGTAGCATACATTCCATTCTGCAAACAAGATTTTAGATTTTTTACTTCTGTGGTATCAGTTGCAGGCTGAATTTCTGGGACAATTCAGTCAAATTGGTTTAGCTGTTCTCAAAAGTCTGGTAGGGACACTTTTACATTGCCCATGTGAAAAAATTCTTATGACCATTTCTTTAGACTGTTCTTGTCAAACCTGCTCTCATTTAACCAAGTTATGAGTCTTTGACTAAAACTCCTATTTACACATGCCTCATAGAAATTCACTAGAGGACAGCTACCAAAAAAATCTTAATGATTCCATTTAAACCACGCAGAAGTACTGCTAGAGATTGCTGGCACCTGACCAAAGCTTGCATTTGCACCTCTAATTTGCATTAGGTCAGTGGTATGTCACAACCAGAACTAACAACTGGCACTTGCCTGATCACCTGCCTTCCAGTGATGTGTCCGGTAGCCTGGAGGAGGAAGCTGCCTTGTCTGAATATGAAGGATGCATGAACCAGACTTTGTGTAGGAGAAACAGAATGAGGCAAAGAACTGCAGAGAACTGAGGGGGAATGGAGTCACTTGATTGAAGGAAAGACACTGGGATTAAGAATAAGTATAGGGATGACTCTAGGATTGATTAGTCTAGAAGCCAAGAAGATGAGGGCTACTCTCATAATCTGAGAAAAGAACTTCAAATCACTTGGTCCAAATTTAGAGGGCTCTGAATCTGCTTTGATACGAATCAACATGGCAAGGAAGGAGTTAAGAAAATGGAGCTAGATCTGTTAAGTAGCTAGGATGCATACAGAGGATTAGGGTTGGTAAAGAGATTGGAAAGGGAGCTGGTGGGAAATACTGACAGGCTGAGCAAGCAGGTGGGAGGCACTGGGAAGACTATTGGAAATGGGAGAAAAGACTAGAGAGGTCAGGCTAGACTATTTAGACACTGTGAAATAGAACTGAGAGATATTTTCCCACTATAGCAAATTTCCCTCCAAAAATTGGAATGGCTCCCACAGATTCTGATTCCCACCACTCTTCTGCTATCAGCAAAGCTGGGACGGTCATTGGCAAATCATAGGATCATAGAATATCCTGAGCTGGAAGGGACCCACAAGGATCATCGAGTCCAACTCCTGACTCCACACAGGGCAACCTAAAAGTTAAACCATGCATCTAACAGAGTTGTCAAAACGCTTCTTGAACACTGACAGGCTTGGGGTCATGACCACTTTTCCCTGGGGAGCTTGTTCCAGTGCTTGACCACCCTGTCAGTGAAGAACTTTTTCCTAATATCCATCCTCTCCTCCTCTCATGCCGGAGCACATAGAGGAAATAATAATTTCTTTTAGTTACTCTGTTAGTTCAAATGGTAAAAATACATGCAATTAACCTAAAACTATATGTCTTCCAATGAACTATGCTGGTTTCAGCAAGACACCATCTTTCTTACTTTTTTGTTTTCATTAGTAGATCATAAGAAATTACATCCAGAACAATACAAAAAGAAAAGCACTAAGATTGCAAAGTTGAGTGCTGCAAAGCAAAAAACCATTCCACTGGAATTCCTGCCTCATTTATTGCATGTGATAGATAATACTGCCTTAATGAACAGCTATTTGATATTTTGTTTTCTCCTCTTCAATGTGTGGCCCTAGGCCTTATTTACTGCATTCTATGCAAACCATGCTCTGAAGACAGACTTATAAGCTTCCTTGTGGGTTTTTCTATGATGCCCATCACTACAGCATCTGAGTGCTTCATAAACATTAATTTATTTCCAAAATAACCTTGTGAGGTTGTAGAATAAGAGAGAAGATGCAGCCCCTAACAGTGCCCACATCATTATTTTCACTGATCGATGTTGAATACAACAATTAGCTTTACTAGATAAGGATCCTAATTTTGCAGGTATAATTGGATACCCAAAGAAAGGAAGTACAAACCAGGGTATGTAAGACTGAAGGGCAGGCTGAAGTTCTGTAACAACAAAATTATTAGATGCCCAGAAGTCCAACAATAACAGTAAAAATAACTTAAAGGCCTTAACATTAAATATACACCCACATTTTTATTTCAGCTGCCTGATGTTAGGTAAATAATCCATTTCTATTACTTGCAGTGTGGGCAACACCAGAAAAAATGAAGTTCTACCAGATCAGTGCTGCTATATAGTGAGATTTAAATTTGTTCTCTTAAGCAACTGGGTGATGTTCTAGAGATGTTATACATGGTCAGGACTCGTGAATTTCAGCCAAAAAAGCAGATGTTCAACACCTATACAAATCAGGCCCATTACAGCATGTAGGTACATAGTCAACATTTTAGGCATCTGAAGTCCTGATTTACTACCAGAACTTTAGTCTCTTCATTGTGCATCCTGGGGGATTCCACTACACATTGAATACTGAAAACAATACTGAGAGGCCTTGACATGGATCCTAATTAAAATGTTAGTCATCTTCATAAAATGAGTCAGATATTCCTGACTGTAAGAGTGGAAAATGTTCTAGATAAACCAACTTAGGTTCATCTGGAAGAAGAAAACATCTGTGTGTGTTATGATCACAGACAGAGTCAAGAGGGAGCAAGTTTCTCACTTTTGGCAATAAAGAGTAAAACCACAATTCACCTGCCAAAGTAATGTGTGAGTGATGATGGATTCCCTACAAGGCAAATGGTGTCACAGCCTGAATACCCAAAAGGATGAGGGTCAAACAGGAGGTCTCAGATGCAGCCAGAGTCTACATTATTAAGGGATTTAAAAGCAGCAGGGCCAAGTTAAAATCAATCTTCCACTTTTGGGAATCAAATGTAGATAATGGACAGTGGGCATAACATGACCATGTTAACTTAACCCCAAGAGAAAACATGCTGCTAAATACTATACAAACTGCTAGAAACTGAGGAGCAATGCTGGAGACTCAACTAAGAAAGAATTATGACATGACTGCTTGTGTTATTACTTTAAGACATGGGGCAATAAATAAGAAAACAACCTGCACTAGTTATGCACCAAACGAGAACTAGTGAATTGAAGCTTTCTGTAGTAAGGGGGTAATCAAAATCAACTTTTCCTCTTGTTATCTGTTTAATCTTTGGGGCTCTAGGCAGCCACCAGGAGCTTGCTAAGCCTTCCAGAGCTAGCCCCCGGGTACACTCCAGCCATGTCTTTACATTTCTTGCCATAGTTACACCAAAAGGCAGAATATTGGACAGTGTAAGCGCTGACGACAACCTTGATATAATCTGAAATACATTTTTTACAGGAGCCTAGATAACATGTTCTGCTCAGTGGACACAGGCGTATTTTTACAGGAGCTGGGCAAATTTTTAGAAGTGCCTTAAATAATAAGCCTTTGCTATTTCCAACATTCACTTTCCTTCTGGTAAACTGTCAGAATAGGGATATTCAGAAGTGCTATCCACACAATCCAACCCTCCCACAACTTCTTTATTTGGAGCTATACATTCACACATAGTGAATATGAAGGAGTGAATGCCTTTGGGGGTAAGCAGGACAGCCAATTTTTGTAAGCAATGTTAACCTTGTGTTCCAGGATTTAAGATAACCTTTGAATATAAAGACTTAGGGGAAAATTTAACATGGGACAGACTAACTCATATCTACCTAATCTGAAGTTTCCTGCACTTTCTGCAAAGCACTTACTACTGGCTATTTGGTGGACAAGACACCAGACTAACTGGACCACAGCTCTGACTCAGTATAGCGATACCTATGCTATAGAAAATAAAAAACCCCAAGAAACAAGACTTACAGAAGGACCAAAGGAAAAGGCATCAAAAATCAGAATCCACTGAAAACACGACAACAAAGAAGGATTTGCACTTTAAGAGTATGCAGACCTTGTGTTGGCTTGCTGCAGAGGGGAGAATTTCACCCTTAGATGGCTGGCCTTTTCACTACAATAGTTTCCAATAGAAAAGACAGATGCTAAAGAGTAGATGGAAGAAAACTTACCATTCTCTAACTCGTAACCCATTCATCTGCTCCCTTACTTTTATACATACACATAATACAGACATATATATATGGAATAAAAAGAGAGAAATCAAAGTACACTTACTCATAAAGAATTACTGTCTTTCACAGGTTAGATTAAGGTACTGCTGCTGCATTCAAAGAACTCCTAACATTGTGCAAATTACTGGGAAGAAAGAATAAACTCATCTAGCAGCCCAGTTTAAAATGTCATGCTGCTTTATCCCTATCATTAAGAGACTTATTTTAGTGTCTTTAACTATTAAGCTTTAACTTTTTTCAGTGTCCCCATACTGCCCCTTGACTCATACACAGACTTACCTATGTTATTTTGAGGGGGTTATTGCTTCTGCTACTGCCTGCCTGGAGAGCTTCCAATATTCTGTGGTAAACTGTTGCTAGGTTTTCCATTATCACTAATCAGCAAGATAAATGCAGTCAGAAGGACAGAACATTTCTGCAGTTCAAGCTTTTTCTTTTCAAAAACTATAGGAGTGTTTACTATGCAAACTCTCTGTAGGCCCTACAGTATTGGCATTAATTTACTGGAATTATTACCATCTGAGCAATAATGTTTTGGCCTGGATAAACTTAATTGGTGTTTTTCTTTTCTTTTTGGATCCTTCAAGAGAAAGAATGACAAACATGTAAAACTGACTGGGTTTAAAACTGTGTAGGATGCATTTGAAGCAATGGAAGGGGCATGAAAGGACAGGGACAGGAGGGACAGTTTCATCCTGAAAGGTTCAGAGATACTGCAATTAAAGCACTTCCACGACTGTTCCTTACCCTGGCCCTATTATTGTTTTTGTAATACTTCATTTAACAACATTCTTCAAAAATAAATCAGATTATTCTAAATATCTTGGTCTTCCAATCTATTCCTCATGCTCTGATTCTGCCTTTTAGGTTCCCCTTTTTTGTACCTCTGATACCACGTGCTAACACGGAGAGGAATGTAATAAATGAGGTCACAAGTTCCTCTGCATAAGAGGCAGAGATTTCAAAGCACTGACAAAGACAATTTAAAAATTATAGGACACATAATTTAATAATCAAAATCTCTTCTACAGTTAACAATTAATTGCACAGTATACATGCTGCCCGTACCCAGCCCATGCTCTTTAAGTCCACTGTGTCACAACTTGGCCCAGAAATCTATCATATCCTACTGGAAACAGTAGGTGCCCTTTTACTTTATAAAGATGAAAGAAAACCACTATAATTTCTACATCTTTTGTTATTTCCTTATTGAAATGTTCATTAATGAAGAAGAAAAATGGCAGGAAAAAAAAGAAGGACAAGATATAATCCTTCTCTTTTCCCATCCACATTCACTTTGTTCCCATGCTCACAGCTGGCCTTGGTAGCTGCAAATGGTACTTTGTGACAACTACTTTACATCTACCACCCAGCCATTCTGGTAGAGGACACAGTACATGTCTCCTAATAAAAAATACAAGTTCTCCATATTTTCCCTACCCTGCACTCACCCTACAGATGTCCAGCAATGGTCCCACAGTCTAGTACTAGTTCAGCTCTCTGAATGCTATCACAACACTAGAGGCACTGGTGAAAAGCTGGTTCTAGGTGCTGAGGAAGTAAAAACACCTACCTATGCCCACACAAGCTCTTCCACTGTTGCTAGCAAAGACAAGCAAATAAAAGATTGGAGAAAGGTGTCACAGGAAAGCTGGAAATTTTCTTTATAAGTGTAACCCCTGAAGTGGCATAAATGTCACACCTTTTGAGGGAACAGGTTGTTTTTAACCCTTAGATCTGCACGGTGGCACCTGAAATAATTAAACCTGACATTTCTAGGGTTAAAACGTCAAGAAGGAGAAAGAGCTGAAAAAGGAAATTCCCCAGCTTCCTAGTAATGAAAAGCTGAGGGTATACCTTCTGTGGTTGTCTGTGAGATGCTTTCACATCCATGTGTCAAGGGTTTTTCAAACTGACAACTTGCAAATTTGAAATACAAAAATGCCCAAAGCGATATTTTAGTGGCTCAGGGAAACTCTTGTACGGGAAAAAGAATTCTAAAGTGAAACGTCTCTAGAAATCACACAGGGCCTGACCACGATACTCTAATTATGCTAATTGCTTCAATGCCCTTGCTTTATTTATGCTGAGCAGCTAAGATAAATAAAGGAAAATTGCTTTGGATCTAACTGTATTCATATCAGAATGCAAACTAGCCTGTGTTTGTTATGTGATTGCTGATCTGTTTACACTAAATTCTGCAGGTAATTGCAGTTTTGATTGCACATTTATTTCTAGCTGCACAGGTCCCAGGACTAGGTCTGTCTGTTTTTATAATTAAACCGTTTTGTAATATCTAAACTCACTAAAGAGCAAAATGATGCTTTAAGAATTTACATATTTTATGCATTAAAGATAATACTTTGGTGCTTAGCGACAAAGAGGAAAAATTCTGTTTATTACTGAAAAATGGACAGCATGTTCTGGATTTGAAGAAATTTGAGACATCTGTTCCAAGGCCTGTTCACTGAGTGGGACAGATGTCCTCCGCATCCCCGTAATCTGTCATACAACACCTACTTTTTGAACTTTCAGTTATAACTTTCATATGAGTAAAATATGTTAACAGGACGAGGCTGGGGCTTTGGTGATTAACCACAGACCCTAAGTAAGAGTCAGCACCTGACTGCAGTTTTAGAAGTAGAAGTCTTTCCCTGGGAAGATTTGGGAGCAAATGCTACACTTTGCAGTTGGGATATCTTTAGCTCAGACTCTCACAACAAATTGCCAATACTGATACAGTCTCTCAACATCCCTCAAAAAGAAACAGTATTATTCCCATTTTGCAGCAGAGGATAGTGAGGTGCAGAAATCTGACTTGTCCATGGGCCACACAAGAAATTTGTGTTGAAGATGGGTATGAAAAGGATTGTCTAAATCCATATCTTTTGCCTCAAGCAGAAAATTATTATTATTACTTATACATCACTATAAATACGTATGGCATATTGCAGACAGATAAAGTGACAGGTACTGCACAGTTGACACTCTTCAATTATAAAACCATCCTTCTGTCCTTGGTGATGAATTTGAGGTGAAGAAGCTTTCTGTTTTTGTTCCAATGTATTTAGTACCTTCCGAAACCTTAATTTGAACTTCAGCCGTGGTTACTTCTTCCCTTCCACCTCCCTCAACACATAGGCACCAAATCTAATCTTTTCTTCCCTCTGTCTTTGAGAAATGATCATTACTATAACATTACAGAGAAAAACTCCCTAATCTCAGTATTACAAATTTAGAGCAATGTCATCTCTGTATGGCTTCTTCATCCATCATCAATTCCAAAATCAGTAATCCAGTCTGTCTCACTTAATGGAAGACTTAATATCAGCCTATGCAGACTAGTCTGGCAAGCCTCTTAGCTGGTTTATACTGTAGCAGCACACCACGATAAGGTGTGCATCAATAGGCTGCTTGTACCTTGTGTGCGCTAAGTATAAAACCGAAGGCCAAACAAGTTGAACCTCCGAAGAAGTGCACAGTAGCGTGTAGTTTGGTAGTGCCACAGCATCATAATGCATTTCTGTTACAATAAAGCTTGTAATTTTAACAATTTACAAAACTTCATAAAAGCCGCTTCTACCTGAGAAAAAGATACTTACTGCATGACAAAATATAATTGCCAGCAAAACTAGTATGAATATAATGAGGTAAGGTTTATAAAACCTTTTCCTCAAATACTGGTCAGTGGGTAGCTTCTGATTCTCTGTTTTGATGCTTCTGAGCATGAACTGAATCCACTTTCCCCACTCCTCCTTGTTCCTATTCATTATTCCAAGAAGATATGTTACTCTTTCAGCAGTACTTTGTCAATTCTAACCACCATTTATGAAGATGCAGTACTAAATACTGAAGTTTCCAGTCCAACTTGTACACTAGGAAAAGAGTTCCAAGTTGCTGTTAGGACTTCACCCACATTCAAACACTTTGGGGATGGAAGCAATTTTTAAATTGCCACTTTTTCTTCAGCACTTCACTCTTCTACTCTGCCAGCACAGAACACCTTTGCCTGTCTATATTTGATTTTTCCTTCCCTATAAACTATATCAGACAGTTTGTGGAATTAATAACAGAGTGCTTGATCAGTACCACACGTCTTGAAAACTCTTCAGTGTTTTCTCTATTAAAATGAAAAATATGAGAAGGGGGAGATTATTAATTCTCAGTTGTTTTGTTGGTTTTTTTTCCTTGAAAGCCTGGAGATATTTTTTTATTGCTTGGTTGCCAAGAAGGGGAAGTGACCCAGTGCTATTGGATGCTGCTTATAGCTCTCTGGTGACAGAACAGGGAAACACCTTTACGAAAAGAAAACCAGAAAATGGACAGGAATCGATTGCCTTTGACTAAAAGGAATCTTTACTGTTAAAAGAAATGGGATTTTATTGTTTTCGCTTTTACGCAAAACTCTTTTTTTCCCACTTGAAACTGAGCAGTCATCGAGCTTCTTCTCCAATTCTCGCTTCCACAAGCGGCACTGACTGCTTAAATCAGAATGTGAATGAAAGTTCATGGCAACAGGCAACTCTCAGTGGCACACAGCAACTGGCAAGATCAGACCCCTGGTTACAAGGAACTGGCATGCCATTTAAAACTCTAATTTTACCATAAATATTTTTGTTACAGAAACTTCTCTCCTAAAAAATTGTATTCACAGAGGATTTACTCATTTTTCTTTCCATTTCAGCTTCTAATACTTAAAAAGAACATCCATCCAAGATTCCAGAAATAGTTGGCAAATAATTAAAAAAAAAAAACACTTTAAAAGAACATTAAAAAAATAACAACTTTTTCTGTTCAAAAGAAGTCTGTATACAGATGTTGCCATACAAAACTGAAAACTTTTCAGCTCACAGATACAAATCCACAAAAACAATTAATACATCCCTGCACACACACAGCCTCTATCCACATTTTAAAGGAGAAAGTGCAGCATATTTGTTTCAGAAGAGACCTACAGCTGAGTCTAATCTTTTCTTTTTAAATGAACTGAAGCATCATATCTTTCAACATACCCTTCACAAAGCTCTTCATGAACTTTCTCCAACTGGGGTGAAGTGGTACTGAAACAATGAAATGATCTCTTCATTCGGTATCTCCAGATAGCTCATCTGTTTCCTTGACTATAAGATACAAGAAGCTGTCACAATTTAATGAGTCATTTCTATATGTCTTAATTATACCATCTACACTGAGCAGTGCTGTAACAGAGAGGGATCCAAATACTGCCTGCAGATATTGCCTTACGGTCATCTCCAACTTTTCTGCAGCCTCAGCATAGTATAAAGCTTCTACAGGATCTAAGTTACATTTAAGTTTGAAGTTGTTTAGATCCTGAGGATTTGTTCAGGTTCTCATCTATGTAAATGTAATGTTTCAATCCTGTTATTACAATGATCATTTTTGCTTAATGCACAAACTCTGTTTATTTCAATTTCAGCTACCAGTTCTACTGCCCTCTTCTGTATAGAATAAACTTGCACATCTGCATAATTAATTATTGCTCTCTTTTATCTGGCATATTAGTCTTAATAGTATGACACAGAGGCAGACAATATTATCTAGCTCAGATGGACAAGGCCAGTATTTCTGGATTCCATCCCACGTGCTCTGTGTGGACCATCTTTTTCCATGTTAGACTGATATTTAACAATCATCTAAATACAGACCCTACAGGGGCATCCCTCTGAACATACAAAGACAAGCTGGGAATATAATAATTTCCTAAAGACTCAGATGGAAGAGGGAAATCTCTGAGATTCCATTTTGTCTTTAATTTTATTACCACTGCCAACACTGGAATTGCTTTAAAATTGTAACCAAGATTAGGTTGTGAGAAAACTCACTGTATTGGACCAGGTTTATCTGAAGAAGCGGTATTTTAGATATACTTTTTACTCTGTACATGATGCAAAAAAATTATTTGTATCAATCAGCCACATCCTGTTCTCCTACAGCCAGAGTGAAAGGCTTTGGCCAGATGAATTACACAGATGTTACAAAAGAAAGAGAAACATTTCCTCATCTACATATATGCAAAGAGAATTTTTACAGCCTGTCCATGGACTACACTGCACCCTCCCCTTCATACCAGAAAGTCATAATGTGGGCTGCATTTTGACTCTTCCAAGACAAATAAGGACCCAGGACTCATCACTTCCCCGTGCAATCAATTTTGGCGCTCGTAGAAAGGTTAAACAAGGTAGAAGTGAGGTGGATCATGCAAAACTGTACTTACATTCTTAACCCACTACCTCAATATTGTAAAATATGGGCAGTCTTATGCAGAGTCTGCACCAGTGGAAATAACACTTTTGTACATGGATCTTGAGTTTCGTAGGGCTTGAAAACCTGCTTTTAAAGATGGGTATACTCCAGATACTTCACTTGCATTCTGAGGTGGTAGTACTGTTGATTCAATTATAAGTTCTTTGGATTCAGTGACAGACAAAAATGAGCATGAGGAAGAAAAATTTCGTAAAATCTGGCAGAGTTTCCTCAGTTAGGCTATCTGGCTTTCAGTTCAGATACTATCAGATGTCTCTGATACCACTGAGGACAAGGTACATCAGCCTTGAGATTTCCAACCACCCTCTATTGGAGTAGGAGAATGTTTTGGTTCCCTGATCAGTCATGAAGCTTCTGAGTGAAGACTGACTATGTGGTAATTGTACCTGTCACAATTATCCCACTTACAGACACATAAACCTCTCTTATCTCATATAAAAGATGATGTTTCATTTTGTCACATTTTGATTTTCATTCTTTTAAGTTAAAAGATGGTTAATACAGAAATTCCACACGTTTTTCTAATAAGGAAGACTCTGCCTAAGTATGTTAGTCTTTAAGCATTTTCTGAATCTTTTCAAAGTGCTTTACACAGTATACACAACATGACTACTTTTCCAACATATTTGGGCACACTTCTACTAGTAAAGAAGAAAATATTTGTCATTTACTAACCATCACATAATGAAAATTCTGAATACACAGAATTATTTTTATGCAACTTCCTTAATGCATAATAATCCTAAAGTGTGTATTAAGAAAACCTCACAGAGAGGTAATGAGAATATCTCTATAAAGTGAGTTCTGATAGAGGAAGCTGAGCCAGCTAGGAGAGGGAAGTTCCCAATGACTGGGAGAGGTCAATGAGAGTTTCATCTTCAAACTGTGGTGTCATGAGAAAGCAGAAAGAGTCAAAACTGGAAGAGGTGTGGGCAGACAGGGTATAGGTAAGATGGAGGACAAGTAAAGTTACTTTAAAAGCCTGATAAAAACTTTGAAAGAAGGTGATTTTGCACTACTCCTTGAACTAAAAAATGAGCCTGGGCTTTACTCTCTCCACTCCCTTTGATTCAAGAACACTGAAAGTATGATTTAGAGCCAAAATTCAAATGCTCATTATGTTATCTTTGTTTTATAGCTGGAAGGTGTGGGATATAGTTCATAACAAGAAACTGTACTGAGTAGCACAGGACTATCTCAGTGTCTTATCTGCTCTTGGTGCGATATTATAGTATCCATTATAACTAACTGTCCAGAACAATTTGCTTAATTCATTTAAACTAAATTCTGACCAGGAACCCAGACATGAAAGTTACTAAATTACCAAGGCACTAAAATGAAACTGTTTCCTATACTACATTTGTAGAATGCTTTAATATATATTCAGTATCCAGTGACTTGATTTTTCTTGATCTCATTGCCACTATCCTGTACTTTAAACCTCTGGAGAATTCAATCCAACAATCCTCCATGACTAACAAGCTGTTTAATTCACCAATGGTTTCCTTCATTATTTTACAGTTGCAGCTTGGGAAAAGTCAGTGTATGTACTGACAAGACTATTATAAGGACTACTGTAATAATACTATTAGCAGCTCCTTACTTAGAAGGCATTAAAAATCCTTAAAAGAAATGCATGCTTTTCATTTGAAAAAAATGCAGCAAAGGCTGTGAAAACTAAAGCTTGTTTGAAAAGAAGAACAAAGTTTTCACACAAAAAAAGATTGTACAGATTTTTATTTTTTTTCTTCATTGTGTATAAATGACTTAGAGATAGTGCAGGTTTATCTACTGATAATTGTTGCTGGAGACCTACAGGACCTTCAAATGTAGCCTGGGCATAAGTGAAAGAAAATCATTTATACCTGATAGTTATGAAAGGTCATGAGTGAAGATCTCATAGGTCTAGCCTTAGGGAAGCGAGGGAGAGGGTGCATTAGTGCTATGATCTGTGTAGGTTTTTTTACGTGAATGTGAGTATGTATGCATGTATACATACTTATTAAACCACAATAAGAATTCACACTTTCATTTCTTTTCTTGTGTATTTATCTTTCCTATTGTCTCCTCACCTAATCTCCTTTTGGTCCATAATGTCCTGCATTCTCCCAATTCACTTGTGTTAGACTCCTTATTTCCACAGTTTCAAAGGCTGTCTTACTGTCAAATAGCAAACCATGCTTTTCTAAATTCTAAACTGAGAAGTAAAAGTAATTCTTAACTACTAGATCTAACAGCATGCTAAGGAAACTGATACTTCAGCCAAGAAATGCACCTGCAAACCCTCTTGCACAGTAGGTCATAAGTAAAATGAATTTAATGGTCTGACCCCCACCTCATTCGTGAGCAGCAGGATGAGGCCTATTATGCTCTTATGATACTGTAATTGAACTAGTGTGGGGAATCTTGGACAATTCAAACCAGAGTTACCACTTTGCATCAATGGGAATCCATCATGCCACATTTCTTGATAAAAAAGCAGTATGTGAAGATGTAGTACAAAAGAAGATGCCCATGCCTGCAGCCCTATTATACTTGCCTAAACAGCAAACAGCTTTGCATCCCAACTGGTTTCAGAATAACAAAATTCAGTTAAATACATGTGCTCTGTTCTAAGTAACTACCTTGACACTGGGCTACAGTCATTCAGAAAGAACTTCTTACTAATGGGGAAGCTCCTATTTGACTGCAGCAAAACAGACTATGAACTTCACCCACACTATTTCAAATGAGGGACTCTGAAAGGAAAACTGGAAACTGATCCTAGGGCTAACAGATTTTTATCAATATTTAACAATAGCTGAACAACAACTAATAGCACACTACACTAATGTCTGTTGAAAATCTCCTTTAGAAACTGTTGAACACTGCCCCTTTATAGATTTATCACAGGACTATGTGACATTGGATGTTTGATTTTGGGCACAGAGTTTATGAGTGTGCAGGCAGCACTGTTTGTGTATTTGTACAGGTTTAGCACTAATATTTTTTTTTCCTATCTTTGAGAGAAAGCCTTCTTTGTCACATAGCTGAAAATGTCTAAGGTTTCTGGAAAGGATGTGTTTACTATAAATTAATCCACTAAGAAAGTTAGGCAGGACAGACTATTTTAGGAAATGTAAACTTACAGAAAAATAACAGCAGCAAGTCAAGAGCCAACTGTTTCTGTTTTGATTTATTCAGTATTTCAGAGATGCTGCTTCTATAGGGAACAATATGCAAGGCATTGGAAATTCAGAAGGCACCTCTTTTGTGTACCATAAAAATGTGCTGCTAACCTACAATACCCTCATAGAAACACAATTCAATAAGGAACTCAGTTGGGAAGATGCCTCAATAGAACGACATGAAAAAATGGTCAATACAAGAATGATTTAGTTTACCTTACAAGGGATTTTGATGCTGGAAATAAATAGGGCTTTGAAACTTGTAAAATAAAAATCAAGATAAACACAGACCCATATTTTTAATTCTCACACATATTTAATGTGACTTTTTAGCCGATCATTGCCTCTGAATCATCACTTCTATCAAGCCTATCACTTGGAAGTGTTACAGCACTTAGCCCTCAGGGCAAAGATAAGTCTTCACCATTGTCACATATAGTACACATATTGAGCCATATTATGCTGAATGGGAATACAGTACACTGTAGAAACAGTACTGATTCTTGCAGAATATCCTGAGATACTTATCAAGCTGTTAAAGGAGACATCAGTCTTTTGTCTGTATTGCCCTTGACACATCCTGAAGGAAAGTATCTGGAAATTCTTTGTTTGCTGAAGAAGCCTCAGACCTCTTAGGTCTAATGTAGGTTAAGTGCCCCACAGATCTCTCAAGAATGGAAAAGCACCTTGAAAACCACTATCTGAACTCACCAGAAACAAAGAAATAATGGCACTGAATACGTAAGACCGAACACCCGTAACAAAATGTAAGCCTGAAAATCCACATTCATCCTAAAACAGGAACAACTAAATATTGACATGTAGGGTATCAAAACCAGTCATCTCAATATAACAAAGCCAGAATCAAACTCCAAAAACCTTCCCCAAACAACTGCTACAACCAGGGGTTAAATGAATGATGGGAAACTTTATTACTTTAGCATCCGATTATCATTGCATATATTTTCAAGGATAAATAATTATCTGCCTGCATTCAGGATTTGCTTATTGATTAACACACAGATTGCGCAGCAAACACCCTGTATGACAACATTCTTTTTTTTTTTTTCCTTTCACTTACTGCTTGCTTTAATATCTGCCATTTACTTACTCTGCAACTGTTACACAATTATCCTTGCTATATTTTGGAGGGAGAAGTTGGGGACAAGAAAACAAATAGAAATTTATCACGTGACTCAGTTATTTTTTTAAATTTTGTGTATTCTTCATTTTGTATCAGAACAGAATTATGCAGTTAACAATTTTAATAAGCACAAGAGCTAAAAATATCCTTTTTGTTGCTTTTGTTTGTTTCCTACCTCATAAATGCCATATGAACCAACAAAACTTTCACAACATATAATGAAAAAATATTTTTCCTTTCATATTTTTCCACAGGCAAATCACAGAAAAATTCATGGCTTTCCTGTCTCAACAGAAACTTACAGAATAAAGAAAATGAAAAATAAAACCTCAACCTCTTTTTCAGATTATACAAAATAAAACATCGACAAAACACGAAATTGACTTCTGGTCTCCAAAACGCATTTGTGCTTTCTGTTAGAAATCGATTTCATCAGATCTTAAGAGCTTAGAAATACATTGTCACATGCATCTGCTACGTCTATTGTGTTGGAACGAGTAGCAAGTGAGATGCCAGCACAGAAGCACGGGAGGCTGCCAAGTGCCATGCCCTCTACCTGTTTGCCAGCCCAGCCAGGAAGATGGAGAGCAGCCGCGGCACACGGCAGACTGGCACTGAAGCGGTGCCTTTCATCACTGGCCCCCTCCCTGCCACTGCAGCCTGTTTCAGGTTGTGTGGTCAGGGTCCGGGTTGCAAGAGGTGCCTAACACTGCACCACTGCCCCACGCAACAGCGGCTCATGTTCCAAGAGTAGGATGCTGGGTGATTTTTGTCCACCACGTACACCTCTGTAAGTCTTAGGTTTTGAATTACCTAGGTCACTTGAATTTCAAAGCCAGTTAAACTTCCGTGTATGATTGCTGATGCAAATTATGCAAAAATGTGTACATGTTTACACGATATTTCAGTTCTCAGCTTCCCAGGGGTAATGTGATCAATATGCCATTAGGGGAGCGTGGAGAAACAGATCATAGACAAAGCACAAGGGAAAAGGCTGGTACAGCTGGCCAAAGAAAATGGCTTCATGTTAAAAGAAACAAACTAAAAAGAGACTTCAGGAGAGTATAGTGCATATAGCACCCTGCTCCCTGAGCAGATCTAACTTGCACAATGGCTACTTAGAAGTAAGGCCACTTAAATTACCCCAAATCTTGGAAAAATTATTTATTTTACATGAAGGGGAATTTAGGACGCTTGAAAATTATTATTTTGTAACACTGTCTTGATATAGAAACAACATAGGGAGAAAGGCATTGTGTGAAGGTTCTGACAATCAGTCTGTCTCTTCATCTCAGCTCTGAGATGAAACAACCTGTAATTTCACTCCTAAGACTCTACTGACTGGAGTCAAACAGTAATTCTGAGTTGTATCAAATTGTACAGGGAGACTGTAATGCGGATAAATATCCAAAGGGATTAGCTACGACCACCAAACTCATTTCACTTGTGACCTATTCAGATTTGAAGTCAGTCTCTTATCATTACTATTTTATCAGAATGAACCATTCTTAAACAATTTACCCAGAGTGTTCCCTGAAGCATGCATTCAATCAATTCCAGACATGCACTTTTTTCCTAGACTTTTTTCTTCCCTTCTTACAAACACATTTTGTTCTATCAGTACAGAAAAATAGATTTTTCACATTAGGGCACCTGACGATCCAAAATATGCCTTCCATGTGTTGACAACTGGTAGAACATACCATAGTAAAATAAAATTCAGTGTCCCTTTAGAAACAGCTTATTAGGGCAACTTAACGTCAGCTGACTATATCTAAACCACTTTCATATTTTAAAGCTTTCCATGAACTAGATTCCAGTTTCCACTCATTGTGCCTCCCTTTTCAAGGCTCAGTCAGCTGAGAGAAGGCAATGACTGCTGCCAGCTTTTTCTTTGCTGTGTGATCTCAGTACCCTCTGGGCAAGGTTAAATAATATTATATTACATGTAAAAATTCCATCCCCAATTTAGATTTTTGTAAATAAAACACTGTGAAAAAACACTTCTCTAAGCACAGCGCAGAGTCACAAAATGATGTGTAATGGTCAAGGAAAAAGCAAGGCCAAGGTCATGAGCATCAACTTATGTTTTGACAAAATAATGCTGAGAATTCACTGATGTCCATCTAAAGGGCTCAGCCAGTTCACTCAAGTAAAATAGAAGGCACAGAAAATTAGTAGTCCATTTACAGTACGCTCATCCATGTATTATAAATCAGAAGCCGCAAGCATCAACTCTCTCCAAAGTACTTGCTAGTATCACAGTTCTTTCTGTTGAACAGAGCTAACCCAGCTTGCATGAAAGTTTATTACAAAACTTTAAAAAGTTATTTATAATAGAATCTTCTCAGCATATATTTGAAAAAGCATATGATGATAACAGCAGGGGCAGTATAAACTCTTCTGTAGGTCCAACATTGTAGAGAGAACACTATTTGACATTCTATAATGTAAACTGCCCAAATTACCTGCTTTCTATAAACATTATTTTAAAGATAGCATTTTCACACACTTGGGCAACCTCTGCTGAGCAGAAGGAATGACTGGCATGTAGAACTTCACCTACAATGTTCATTTACTGTTCATTATGGCAGGT
Organism: Gymnogyps californianus; assembly: GCF_018139145.2. NCBI lineage: Eukaryota > Metazoa > Chordata > Aves > Accipitriformes > Cathartidae > Gymnogyps > Gymnogyps californianus. The sequence continues at coordinate 42,217,773 of NC_059475.1, read as the reverse complement.
AAATTACACAAGGTTGGCAACTACTGAAGAATGCTTCTACAAACAGGTTCCCTATATGGCCAACAGGAGACATATCATAGGGTTCATACAGCACAGTTGCATATAAAATGCCTAAAGGAGAACATTACCAATATTTTATTACCAAGGATCTTTTCTCATCAATCTCATTCAGTATTTCAGCTTCCCTATTGATTATATGGCAGTTTTTAAACGGCCAGAGACTGAATCCAATCAAACCTGTTGAAAGAAGCAAAAGCGATCAAACTAATGAGCGCATATTACGTTATTTACAACACAAATAATTTGGTTCCTGGGGCTTTCCTCGAATAAAGCAGTGGGCTGAAATAACCAATGATTAAATTATGTGGAAAGCAGCACACTGAATCTGAAGGCCTGGATTCACAATACAAAGATTCAGAACATGAAGTATTCTGAAGTCAAAAGAGTGTTTTTTCTCATTTCTGTACACAGACATGAACCGACAAGAGTTATATCTCTGTCTCTATCCATAAGTATAAATAATTTTTTTTATTTATATGCCTACTACTATGCCAGGAAAATAACTACTTTATCCATCACATCTGTTTGAATATCCTTAGATCTTCTGTAGCCAGAAGTGTCATATAAAATCTCTGCTGTCAGCTTAAAAAAATACTTTGGAAAAGCTGAGAGGGTCAACAGTTTGGTTCTACTCCACTTCTTATATACTTAGGTGATTGCATCAACATCACAAAGTCCTTCATATTGAATGAAGCACCTCCAGGTCTGATCCCACTCTCAGCATGAAGAGACAATCACAACACTCACAGCACTTACAGATCAGCAGCTTAAAATACAGAGTATATGGAATTTAAAAGGATGCAGAGTACTTTCCAAAGAAAATCCTCTTTTTAGTTTTGAAAGGATACTGATATATTTATTTAATTAAAAAGACAAAAAAGCAAGCAACCAAAAAAAAAATCCAAACCCATAAGAAGTGAAGCCTGCAGAAACACAAGCCCTACCTTCTCAACTCTGACTACTAGAAGGAAGAGGTATCTACTCACCTACAAAACACAAGAAAATTCATTGTGAGGTTAGTCCCAAGTCCAAGCTGTCCTAGCTCTGGCCTGTTAGGATAAGAAAAAAGACCAACAGACATGCTGGGAGTAGGTGGATGGAAAAGTTGGGTTGAGATGTATATCTTTGAAAGTTCAGGCAAACATCTGAATTGAAATCCTGATTCAATGGTCTTAGCAACAGTTTTGTTGCTGACTTCATTAGGATTTCATGCCTAGAATAGGCAGTTTATTTAATTTCAACTTTTGAACACAACAGTAATCAAACCAGTAAACGGAGTCTCTTCTGAGGAAAGCTCAGGCTATTCTTTTATTTTTCTAGACTTTCATGTATCTTCATATTTTATCTTGGGGCTTCAGGAGTGCTCTGAAAGTTATATCATAGGTAGGTTGGTGTCCTTCATTTTCCTCCTAAAATACTGATATGCTTGAGCCCTCTACCACAATCCAGTGAGATCCTCTGACAGTAACAGAATTAGATCACCAACAAAATTCCCATTCAATAGGCTTGTTCTTGTCCTGACCTCCTTGGAACAGTAAGCCTACTTCAAAATTATTTGGACTTTTCAGGAGAACAAGAAAGCCTGTGTGTAAATTCTGGGATTTAGAATTTCTTTGATTCATTGTACTCAGAAATTAAACATTCCCCAGCCCATCAGGCCCTACACAGTCCCATTCTATCTCCTTTCTCTCTCTCTCGCTCTCGTGATCAGGAAGAGGGTGCTTGGTCACTATTTCACCCTCAGCTATCAAGCAAAGAAGTTCAGGCCCTAATCTTTTAGTACTTTCTTACAACCAGACACATCAAGAGTCATCTAATATCTCATGACCATAAAAACAGAACTTATTTTATTTAGCACATAAGGCCAACTAGGTTATTTAATGAAGCAAGCTTGTTGCAAATGTTAACATAGTTTGGCAGGATTCTCTTGCCTGGTGTTGCCATGCAGTTTAAAACAGATGGCAAAGCTGAGCATAAAAATCTCCCTTTTACAGCAGAACCAGTAACAATACTGTTTGTATTATAGGCCAGAAGGCTTAATGGAAACTTCAGTAAAATTTTCGACGATAAACCAAGTGCTGAAAGAGAAAATCAGTTCAGCCTCATTTTTTTGCCCTATGGGAAGAAACATTTGTTGTTACTTATTCATGAAAGGAGAAAGGTATATGGGAAAATGGGCAGGATGCTTAGTGTAATTAAATAATTTTTTCTAATATTTAATAAACAGTGGTTGCTTCCAATGTAACCTGAAGATGTTTTTTAAAGTTGCCACTGCCCTCAAATGTAACTATTTTTGACCTTTTAGAGACACTTATTTTTCTTAACTTCTCTCCTTTTGACTCATTTTGTTGACATATGGTCCTCGCATTCAGAACAAGAGAAGCTTTACAGGACATCTGAGAAAGGACAGGTGAATTGACAGAGTCCCTTAGAGCAATACTACACTAGAAACATAAAGAATGAGCCTGCTGAGACTGAAGTGTGATATTGGTCCTATAGCAGAAGGCATTGTGGTTTCACTCTTCTTAGTGGGAACTATAGGTCTGAGTGCTGTCTGTCTTTAGGCTGATCTAAACTCTCTGTAGCTGCCAGGCTGATCTTCTGGTGGCTTCACCTCAACCACAGCAAACGGTAGAGCTACCCTACAGGGAGAAAGTCCAAAGACATCTGCGCCCACAGTAGGGAGGTTCCCAGATACTGTCATTGGAATGTGAGGAACATCTACTTTTTCTTTGAGAAATTCAATATGATATTTGATGCTAAACCTTAATACTGAACAATGTATATATTTGCAAATAATTTGTATATGACCATAAACTCTCTGACTCAAAGGTAGGATTGGTATACAGCTAGGATACAATTAGGATACAGTTTTGCAGTTCTGCCTAACTGGCGATTGCTCTCTAGGGGAAATGGATCAAATGGATATGGGAAAGATGATGACCCTAATCGTGTGAAAAATGGCATATCTGAAGGCTGTTCATAGATGGAAGGAGCTGGAGAAAGGGAGAAGCCAACTAAGGAAATTCATAGGAAATTTTGGTGCAAAAAACCAGAGTATAGATGGGAGTTCTCAGGTTTAGTAGCAGTTGGGTGGTATCTAGAGACCACTAGAATATGTCAGGGGTAACAAGTGCTAGTACTGGAAGTCCTAATTTGAAACTATCCCGAAATCACAACTTCTGCTTGCTGCTGGTTTGTCCATACTGAGATCCAACAGAGGTAGCGGTAAGAGAGATGGCTCCTGTGATAACCAGCACAGCCTTTAGTAACATTTCTGTGTCATCCATCTGAAAATATCACGTTCAGCTTGGGCAGTGGAAATAGGGGAAAGTCTGCAGGTGTGAACATTACCAATAAATGGGATGAAACTTAATTATATATTGTAGCGTTAAATTGTCAGATTCATATATTATTATTTTCTGTTTCTAGTGTCTGAGTTTGTGTTCAGGAGGGAAAGGTTTTATCGGTATAATAAAACAAAACAGGGTGGGTGATGAGCAGAATGTCTAAAAGAGGCATTATTGGTGTTTGTTGGACACAGAAGGTCATTGATAGGGAAGGAGTTTGCAAAACTGAACCGCACAATTGCAGGCTTGCAAAATTGCAAAGAAACAACATTTAATATGGTTCAAGAACATCACCAGCATGGGAAAAATAGTCTGGTACGACATGAACTGAAATAGAAACTCAGATGAAGAGGAAAGCTTAAAAGGCCCTGTTACCACCTGGAATGCAATAAAAAAAGACAGAAATGTCTGGTTTCTCTTGACAAGAAATAGAACTGCAATGCAATGACAGGAGAAAATGGGAGGGTCCACAGACACTTTATACTATCAAAGGACCGAAAATGTTAAGGAAGTTTGTGTGCCTCATCAGCTGCAAAAGAACAGACACCAAATCCTCAAGCTTTATTTGCCTTCTCTTCAACCCACTGTCATTTTAATCCTCATGAAAGATAGCAATCTCAACTTCTTTCTCTGTTTGCTGTTGCACGAGTATTTATTTACTAGGGCCACTGGGGGAAAACAAATCACAGAGAACAAATGGCTTGATGCTCTCTCACATCCCAACCAACAGGATGTTTGAAAATATCGGCTTGTGCACCACAGTCCTACAATTTTGAGTAAACTGTTCTGTTATTATAGTAGAGTGGTGTCCCAAGAAATAACATAGGGCCTAATGGAGTCCTTAAAAGTCTCCAATGCTTCAGAAAGATGTACGAGTTCTCTGCTTTTCAAGGAGCTGGTGGTAATTCTTGCTTTTAGGAGAATTAATAATAAGCTACATAAATAAAAATAATACCTGAAGAAGAAAGATGATGTTTATATTAGCACAGCATATTCTAGCTACTGTAGAATGCATATATAGTTACAAATAAATGGTCCCAAAATTACATGAAAGACACACAAAAGGATTTAAACAAAGTCCTATACTGTCATTGACAGAATATAGTTAGAATTACAGTAGCCTTTCACACCCCTCTTCTGTAATTAACAATGAATGAAAACCTCACTGTGCTAAGATATTTTCTGCAGAAAATGTAATTTTCTCCTGTGCTTTTTCCTTGGCTATTTAAATGGGAACAATTCAGGTGCAGACCATTACTGGAGGTCAAGACTGGATCAGAATTTATTTTGATGCATGTTCAGCTATTGATGTTCAGTACAAAAATATATTAAATAATATCTTCAGATGAAAAACAGACTGCAGATTTTGCTTTGACTTTGTTGGGGACTTTATTCTTTTAAAGTGTGTTGGCTAGCTCTCCTGAACTACAGCCCAAGCATTTTTAAATTTAATTTTATTAACTAATTTTTAACCCACCCACCAAAACACCATTTGTGTGATAACAGCGTGTGCAGGGATTCCTAAGGGATATGGAAATTAATCCCACTTCTGTGAAAAGACCTTTTAATAACTCATATGTTATTTTACCTTTTGAGTTATCAGTGGGTTTTCCTCCAGCATTTTCTAAGGAAATGTCCTTGCAGTTTGAAAGGGAAGAAAAAAAAAACCCAGTAAAAAGAAGGAATAAGAATCTACGAGTTTGTTCATTTTATGCAATTTTGAGTTGGTTATACAAGCCCACCTGTTTTTTAAGCAACCTTTAAAATGATGGTCCAAGAAGCAGCCTCAGACCCCTCAAAACATTCTGCAGTGTGTGTGCGCCCATATACAGGGTTTGTTGTAGCCACCAGCATTTCGTTTGCACTTCTGAATACAGCTTGCCAGCACAGCAAGAGTCTGACTGCTGCAAATCCTCACGTTTCCACCTTCCTCCCTTGCTCTTTTCATATGCACATATGTTGCTGACAATTTCTCCTCTTTCCCTCCTTCCTTACATCCTTTTTTCAATAGTGCTCATGGATCAATAAGACATCATGGCACTGTATGGAGCCTGAGTGATTTCTCATACAATGGCTGCTGTGACCATGTTTCAATGGGAATTGCAAATCCCCTTGTAAGAAGGAGCTGAAGATATTTTCAGTCACTGAGCCATTGCTACAAGGGCACTGAACCTCAGAAAAGGCCCAGAAACCTGAGCTGCTGTGGAGCTTGAAAGGAACTGCTGCAACCATGACACTTGATGGATCTCAGCCTTGATTACAAGAGCAGACTACTACCACCATGATTGATGAAATCCTGCTTCAGAGAGGAGATGAGGAAACAATGAAAGCCTCGACTACTGTGCTGGAGGCAGGAGGGATGGAGGGAACCAAAGGCAGAAGGGAAGTAGTCAGGAACCTGATCTAATGGCAGGGAAGCACATAGGTTTACGGGAGGTGAGAAGAAAGAATTTTTTTTCTCTGTCAATTTTCTAATGGGTATAAAATAAGAATTATATGAACTACAGTCATCAGTTTATAGAGAAATCTATTACTCTTTGGGATCAAAAAGTGAGCACCAGTCGTGAATAATGGTTTCAGCCTGTGGCTTTGAGCATTAAATCCCATTTTTCAACCAGCAGGGCAGTAGTTTTCCACTATCACCTCAACTACAGTTTGCGTTCAGTGTGCCAGTGACTCTCTCTTACTCCATCTATGCCCTCTTCTTTCTTATCTAGCTATATACAATCTTATAATTTAAAATTTCAGAGATGTTACTGTCTGCACTCTCTCTCATTGTGCACATTTAAAATAACGTTTTTAACCAATGTCTTTTTCACAAGCTCAGCCAAGATCTGAAACCAATGAAGATTGTTTCCATTACTATAAACTAGAGAGAGATATAACTTTAATCTTTCAATTTTTAAATACAAATTTTCTTATTCTTCGTTCAGTCTTCTTATGTTGTTCCTAATTAGCAGGGGGCATGTTCTGGTCCATATAAAATTGAGATTTAGTTTTAGTTTCATTTTCTGTGAACACAAAGGGTACAGGTGGCTAATGCAGTAACTTTTCATTTCTGGAGGCTTAGACTGGAATTTGGTTTAGATTACAAGTGAAATAAGTTTAGTGGTCTCATCTTCACTCTTAGCAAAAACTGTTCTCACTACAAAACCACTCTGCACTAACTTCTCAAACATCACAGCTTTCTCCTAGAGGAAAAACAGTGCTGGATTAGGAGTTCTGGGGGTCAGAAGTGAGTTGCATTTGCAGGGCTGTGTAAAGAAGCTGGCTTAGGATTGGTACCTGGTTGAGTCATGTTTAACAGTAATGAATGATATATATTTCTCAACTATATCAGCTACAAAATTCAAATGAACTCAAAAACTATACTACAAACACAAAGGCACGTACAACAAGATAATGCAAACAGATGCATGGCGTACGACATGTGAATAGCATACCTCCCAGAAAAAAACAATAGAATTTATAAACTTCTTGCATTTCTGTAAGAGTTACACTGACTAATTTAAAGCACACACCCCACCCCACCCCCACCCCCAGCCCCCAAACCACAACACCCCCCACAAACAGTCAGGCTGTGCATGATCTTCATGTCATCTTTTAGGCCTACTGAAAGGACAACATGCAAACGTATCAATATACAGTCACTATCTAAAAGTGGAACTGCTCTAGCTTGCATTATCTCCCTTGTTAGCTGGAATCCTACATTGTAAAGAATCCAGACCAATATATCATAAAATCTTTGGTTTATAAACTCTCCACTTGATTTTGTGCAGCATGATTACTATGCACTAACTGGAGCAAAACAATCTATTTGATGTGGGACCCAGTGACTACTAAAAGCTGGGTTGTAGCTTAGTATGAATGCTGATCACTTGTACTACAACACAGATAATATTTGGCTAAACATAATGATGTAACAGTTATTGCTCAGGCAAACTCATTGCTTTCACTCCTTAAAGTCATTTGAGATTTGTTTCTTGAAATAAATACAACACAAGATAGCAATCTCAGTTAAAAACTATATGCTGAGATGATCATTTCAATTTCCAAATGGAAGATTTCTTTTTCTAGCAACAAAACAGCCCCTCTAACTTGCCTATTCAAATTTGCTGCAGGCTGAAGTTTAGTATGAAAGTCTCCATCTTCTGAACATATTATAAATTTTACAAAATTTCATTGAAATTAGATTTCCTCAGTGTTAGTCACCCTCATGAAAAACAAGAATTACATCCCCTGTTATCAACTGCTTTTTACATAAAGGGAAACCTTTAACCATAGAATGGCCCAAACATTCCTTTACACATAACTGAATAACATACATACATATATTTTCAGAAAACATAGGGAGAAAAAACAAGGCAGATTTCTTTGTATTCTCCCTTCAGCTGAGCTGAACACTAAATTAACACATCCAGAGTCACAAAATGGTGCCCTTGAATTGTCCAAGAATTCAGCAGAAAACAGGACAACTTTGGGAGAAGGGGAAGGAGAAGGAGAAGAGAGGACTTGATGTTCAAATGCAGAGAGGTGTTGCAAATATCTTAACAAAAGGAAACGGCAACCTTTATCTGTGCTCTGTGATAATGTACTACAAATTTGAAATTTTGCATAGTGACAGAGTTGCATGTTACTGCAAGCAGAATACTGTCATTATTACCAAAAGTGCACTTGGAAGCTGGGCTACGTAACACGTAGATTTATTAAAAGACATATACTAAACATGACTATGGTTTCTTCTTGAAGAAAATACCCAGTATGCTGACAGGATAGCACAGTGTTCTACTTTGTGCAGCATTAAGTCCACAGGTATGAAAAGTTAGTGTAATTTGCTTGATCTGTAGAAAACCTGAAAATTTGCATAAGCTCCAGGTATTTTTAGGCACACCTGGAGATGGAAAGAACTTTATCAGGGGATAGCAAAAGCAGTCAATGCTTGTCTTCAACTTGGTACAAAATTTTCTTTGGGGTCCTAGAAATCCCCTATAGCACAGCCCTTACTTAATAGGGTAGTTGAACAAACCGTGTTTAGTTCACCAGTCTCCAAGTCACGGGGATGAAAAATTCCTCTAATTTCAGTGGTCACTGAAAGGGAAGGTACTTGTTAGGGGCTAGCCTACTGTGCAGGGAGAATTACACAGATGTACGGAAGGAAAACAGACATGAAAACTTTCTAAAATGTACACTTTCTTAACGGGAAGCTAATTTTTAATTATGAAAGTGTTATTCTTTGACTGACATAACTTATGTAAGAATATTTCCACACAAACTGCATATTCTGAATGTTACAAATACAATAGATCAAGGTTAAGGGACAGTGTAATTCTAACAAATTTAGTGACAGGTTAAGATCAAGGGATGTCTTGACATTCTCCTCAGAAAGGTCAATCTAGCAGGTCTGCGATGTAAAAATGAAGACTCTGCCATCATTGCCATGGCAAAAGGTCAGACACAAGCTGATTGGTGATAGAATTATCAAATTAACCAATCGATGTGTGTGAGTAATAGATGTAAGCAATCCTGAGGGAGAGCCACAGGGCAAATGCCAGCTCATCAATAACACATTGCCTAGGAAAAGAAGATCCTCTCTTCAATCCATGTCCTTTACATTAGCAATGGTATCAAGGAATTAAAAGAAAAATCGAAAGCAACAGCCTTAAATATGCTTTCAGACTGTATACAGCATTCAAATATCTTTCCAAAACAACTTCCATCACATGCCGTGGTAAGTAAGAGCATGCTAACAATCTAAAGAAAGGAGGCACCAAGGAATCCCATTCTAAACAGGTATATTCAAAGACTTAAGGATTTTTATACATGTCTGACACTAGTATAGACTTTATTAGGAATGCTATTTTACCTGCGGCAGTCACAGATACATAAATCTCAGGTGTGATTGTGTGGCAACTTCTGCATGTTAAAATGTGAAACAGATCACAGGTATTCTTGTACTGAGGATTTTATAAATAGGGTGTAGCAAGTGTATAAAGGATGTTTTGGCTGCAAGTAATATTTTAATGCATATTATATATCCCTTTGTGTATCTGATTGTTATTATGCCGGCTCCTATGTGGGTCAAAGGGTTAAACCCTGCAGGAGCTCTCTGCAAGTCCACAGGAAGGCAGACAACGCCTTTACACAGGGGAAGAGGGCTTCAGGTAGGCAAAACTGAAACAAAGAACCAACCTAGTAGATAAAAATCTGAGTTCTTGAACTCAAGGGACATGCATCGACTGCAGGAAAGCAGACTGAACCCCATCTCTAGATATATGGTTATCTAAGATCAGTAGGACTGTCTAAACTTGGATGAAAATGTTAAGCATCAGGGTAGGTTAAGTGCATAAAAGCTGCTTTGTTATTTTAAACTTTTTTCATTTCTTCAATCACTGTAATTCTAAGGATAAATAAACTAGGATGATTTCAAGACCCTCACCTGCTAGTGATACTTCCCAAAGGGAGATGCACACTTGGAGCTGTACAAATCTCTGTAGCACTGCTGTGGAATCCCAGGAGAGCAGCTCAGGGTGTGCACCTGGGGCTCTGTGCTGTGAGACAACTCCTCTCCAGAATGAAAAGAGGGCAGCAACCTCACCCCTGCCTGGTGTGCTCCACTGAGATACAGGAAAGGTCAAAGGCACAACTTATCCTGCACGTGGATGGGCCAGTCAGGATGTTGAATGTGACAAAGCCCGTATCCATGTTAGCAACAACAACTGCACAGGAGGCAAATATAATATCATGTTGACTGTTTTGGGATGCCTCATTCCTTCCAGTGTCAGCCATGCTTCAGAGAAAGGCAAGCGCAGTGATCTTTGCACAGTGAACCAGAGCTGGGTTTACCATACACTACTTAGCCACCACCTTCAAAGAATGCATCGAAAGGACCATTAGCTTGCAAGTCTTCTACCCAATTATCCCAAGTCATTATACCTGTTCTTGCCCTGTATAGGCACACTCCTCTCATTCACTACCACTCAGGTGTTGTTCCTACTTCTCCTCACACAGTTCTGGTTCTGAGAATCTTAATTTAGCTCCAGTGATGCATCTATTATCATGGCAATATGATATTGCTATTATCACAGTAGGAATGGTAATATGATAGCACTCAGAGTAAGAATCCATTCTGCCATCAAAAAGCATGCGTTACTCCTATTACTGTTAATGGGAGCTATGCACATGTATCAATGGCAGAACAGGTCTCTAAGCGAGCACAATTATAACCCCTACTGTGAAATTCTCTGAATGCTATTTTCACATTGCTTTTATTATAGATGTACATAACACTATCAAAAAATTCTAACTCATTTGAATAGGATACTCATTTGAATATGAGCTAGTTTCCGTAAAATTTAAATTGCATTCCTTTTAAGAAACCTTTCTGATATTTCAGATGCTTAATTTTCCCTAATGTATTGTTTAAAATGCAGTTAATATTCTCCCCTCAAAAAGTACAAAAAGCACAGAAGCATCTCAGACCATATATTTATCTGTAGGAGGTGCAGAGTTTTTGTCAATGGACTAACAGCCTGGGCTACGGGAGGAATGAATAAGCGTGGCGCCACCGAATACAATAGAGTTCTCTTGATGCGTTTTCCTTCAAGATCTAGCCCTGTATTGCCTTCTCAGTCTGCAACAGTATGGTTGATAATGCCACTTTTTAAACACTTGAATATTTTTATAATTATTGTTTTACATTTCATCTGATCTGCAGTTTAATGAGTACTAGTGTTCAGATCTATAATTTTAGTAGTTTCTTCAATATCTAAAAACCTGACAAGATTACAGTTATGGCTTGTGGGAGCTCTGAGTGCTCGTCTGTCCAGCCCCAGCAGCTCTCCCTGGTAGTTTTACATTGCAGTAATTCCAGTCAATCATAAAAAGTTATGCCTAGGTCTGCCAGAAAACAGAATGACAAGTATTTATCTGTCAGTGTTCCCAACTTGGTTGAGGTAGAAAAGCTAATGACATGAAAGGAATTTAAATTTTTTTTGAAAGAACAGGATATCTGTATTTGAATTTCCAACGATAAACAAAATTAAAAGATTGGATTGCTTTATATATTGAAAACTATATATTGGAAAAACTATATCTTGAAAACTATGCATTGAAAAAAATTCACACTGGGGTATGCAAATTTTGTTATAAAATGTGAGTAAAGTAATGTCACCAGCATTTCCACCTTCTAGTGGAAGGTGTCCCTGCCCATGGCAGGGGGGTTGGCACTAGATGAACTTTAAGGTCCTTTCCAACTCAAACCATTCTATGATTCTATGATTTTTAAATATTAAAAATGACCTTCAAATTCTAGTACAGTGAATAAAATGATCAACCTATGATGATCAGTTCTCTTTAAAAGTATGCAGAGATCTTAAAGCACATGAAGTTTAATACTAAACCCTGGTATCAACCAGGAAGATGGACACATTAGCACATGTTAGCTGCCTGAATAATGGATCAGAGCATCACATGGGCACTATGGGATACTGATCTTCATAGGGACCTCAAGGCACTACCAATACACAAATAATATAAAGCAGTGCTTAAAGACTGAATATAGAAATTAACAGACTAAGAAAAAAATGAGCTCCTATAACTTTAACATGACCTGCTGTATAACAAAATTCAAAGGTTTTTCATGTAGTAATCCACTCATAATCTTATTTAAAACAATCTAAGCTTCAGTTTACTAGAAGGTGATGGAATGACTTATTTTGGATTGTGCTGCTGTACCATTTACAGGCTGTGAGTCCACATGCAGCCTCTGCTATTTATCAGTATTAAAAATGACATGACAATGCAATGAGATCTGGTTTCTGATGCTGTAAGCAAGCTGTCACCCTTCCCTCAAACCCTATGGAAATATGGAATATCTAACCACCTCTGAACAAGCTCATGGTTCTAGATTAATGAACAGCATTAACAAGGCACTGATGTGAGGAAATAAATCCCACTTACAATGTCACTGCATACTACTTAACAGACCTAGGAGAAAAATTAACAGAGAGAAAGCTAATAGGCAGAAAAAGTCAAACCAGTTTTTTTTCCCTAAAGTCAACTTCAAACCTATAAACATACTTAATAAATTTCATCAAAAGTAAAATGCCAAAATCCCATTATTATTTAATAATATAAAATATAGGAACTATGAAAACTTGATAAAAACCCCTCTACATTTAATGGAATGTTGTTTACCTGTATGTGGAACAAATGTACACAGGGTAAGTCATTGTCTTCGGCAAAGGGTGGACACAAAATCTGTGATATCTTATTACTCTGTCTTTGTTTTATGGAAAGAGAACTTTTTTTCTTGGAAAATGGGACTGTATGAATACAGTAAAACCAGGACAATGCTGCATCCTCCTACAGAACAGTGAAGTCTTTTGATGAACTGAATGTAATTCTAATTAAAACTCCTATTCTGAAACATTCTACTATAAGGTTTCTAAAATATATGGAGAGCACTGGATTTGCACAGATGAAAAATCAATAAAAAACAGATCAACAATGCCGGGAGACTGAATAGGATTTGCACGTTCTGTTTGAATCTCTGACTCAAAATCGTATTGCAAAACAAGCATGTACCACTCAGCAGGAAACACTGGAATCTAATCATCCACCCCTATTCTGAACCTAGCCAATTTATAATACCTTCTTGGGGTTACTTTTCTAAGCTTGAAATTGTAGCGTTTTCTTGTGTGCCAGATGCCAAAGCAAAATACTATTTTAACTCAACCACTGCCAAACTAGAAAGTGAAAAATCATGACTTATATTCAACTGTGAATGTTGTTGTTCCAGAGAAATACAATACAACGATTTTAATACAAACTACAATACTCCCCAATGGAACACTTAATGAAATATAGTATTTTCCCAATTGCAGCAGTGTAAACACAATTAACGTTCAGAATTTGGGCTGGTTTTTCTCTGTTTGCCACATTTTTCCCCCTGTAAAGTTGTTTCAAAAGCACAGCCATTGACTACCAACTCCCACAGCCTTCACTATCAGCCAGTGTGGCTCTATCAGCAAGCCTCTTCCTACTCCAGAGAGTATGTTTAAGGAGTTGCTATTTGATATAAGTTAGCTTTGATGTTGTAGAACAATAGCCCTGTAAAATTAAACACCCAAAAACTTATGGAAACATTGAATAGATTATTTGTGTTCAATAGGAAAAAAAAATATTAATTCCAGCCTACCTACTTTAAAGAGATCAAACAACCATGAGAAAAAGCCAACCAAATCCCATGAAGATTTTCTTGATGCTAAATGTAACCTGTATCAAAGCTGAATTTACATAGCAGATGTATGGCAGTTGTAAGTAAATGGACAATATTATATGGACAGGTAAAATCAAGCAAGTTGCACTAAATCAGGTGTTTATTTCTCTGAAGATCAAGCTGAAAAACTAAGGTGTATTTTCAATGCTAGTATGCTGAATGTGTAAGATGAAGGCAGGCAAAGTTAAAAACCTAAATGCTATTAAACATCAATGGGATTTCATCATCAAACTTCCTTGGCATCCTCTGAAAACTGTAATGGAAGAAACACAGAGCGCTGAATGCTACTTACAGTCACATCTTGCAGCTCTTAGCAGAGTATTTTGTCTATGTATCTCCAAATAGTGCAGCCCAATAGGAGTGGTCTATAGAATGAAACAGGTGGTGCTGAGGACCTTGTATTTACGCTATAAGCATTTCAGAGCGCTTTACATCATACCAGATCTAGTCTGGTCCTGTGGACCGAATAATAGCCATTAGCAGCTGGAGTGCATTAGGTGGCAGTCCAGGAACTTGTGTGCTTTAGTTTCATCCAAAAGAAATCTAGTTCAAGTGCTCCAGGACTGCTCCATGATGTGAAGCAAAACTTGATATGTGGGGATGATGAGCATCACTTCAGAATTGCACCCCTGATCTGAAGTAAAACACTAGATGTAGATTCACTGTCTGGCAACTGCACGGATATGAGTACCTCTATGAATATTGAAATTTTTCAGAAAACTCTTCCCCAGCAGAGACAAAATCTGCTAGGTTTCACCTATTATCCCATGTAACTTTAAACAGTATTTAAATATTTGCATTTAGAAGAAACCGTTTGTGTATACTATATTTGTTTTAAGATTCTGGATCTAGTATGGTTTCCTGCAAACAAATCTTGTAGTTTTTCAAAATGAGGTTTGACCCTATTTGTGATGCATTTGTACTTAGCCTTTTTTTTTTCCCTAAGCAGCAATTAGTCTCTGTCTCTAAGAAAATCTTGTCTATTAAGTAGAATGGGTGAAGTTCATTTTATACTCCTCCTTTTAGAGTTCATTGTACTCTCTAATTATATTAGCACACTGCCAGTATAAAAACATGTCATATGTACTTCTAAAAGCCAGAGTTTCCCTTCTCTTTCATTATTTTCAATTGTTTTTACTGAACCTTTAGATACAGGATTACAAAGTAAATAGATAAATTCATAAACGAAGCATGACAGCATAACCATGTTATAATAATGGGTGATAGCATCTTGTTTACCTCACTGAGCCATTGTGAGGATTAATTAGTTAATGGTCATAAAGCAGAGTGCACATGCAAAACACTTTACAACTGCTAGGTAATATTATATGTGATATACAGAGCAATACCACTACTGCATACGGCATAAAGTGGAAGCACTCAATCATTATATTAACCTGAGTCTTTCAGGTAGTAGAATCTGACAGAGGGAAATAATGGTTGACTGCTTCACAAGTATCATTAAACCTTTCAGACAGTTACTCTCTTTGCGTGTATACATTCAAGCCTGTAGGTAATAGGCACCGGGTACCACTAGTGATCTAAGGTAAAACTGCAAAAATGTTTCCCAATTCATCACAATAATGTTGATGGCTTGGATGATAGGAGTGTTTATTAGATTCCTGGTACATTCATCTGTTGGCTTACTGAGATTCTGGGACAAAGTGGGAACAATGGCCAAAGATGTAATATTGAAACCCAGATAAAAGTTGGTTCCAGAAATGAATGTGAGTAAGGTTTTACCAGAAAGTCAAGTGGCCTCCTCAGCCCCCTGACACAGCACTAAGAGCAGTAAAATTGACATTATGTAAGATACAATGGTGTCCACTGTTTTTTGGGCAATGTCTAGAGCAGAGTCATTTGCTAGTCCATACTCATGCAGCACCTAGCACTATATTCATGATCATGGCTCTCAGTGCCCCAATTGCAATAATACTGACAGTAATAGCAGATATAAACTGCGTATAATCCAAGGACACATTTCTGAATACAAGTTCCAGCTTTTTCTGAGTATTACTAAGGTGAGGGAAATATTCAGTCTTAGTTTCTGATGCTATTATTGAATGTTACACTCTTTGGAAAACTATTCATGGAGACAAGGTCTTTCCTGTGAGCTGAAGGAGTTGTGAAAAACCTTTCTAAGAAACCCCAGAATTAGATAAAATAATAAAAATTGAGTTTTAATTTTCATTACATATATAAATTTGAAATTTGAGCCTGCTGCTCAAGAGCTGTCTGTCCTTTTGGTGAAGGAGACTGGGGTGGAGATGAAAATTGTGAAGTTGGATGAAATTCTCTTTAAGTTTTGAATTTTTTAATTACTCTAGAACTTCAGTGGAAATTTAAAAGAAGGAAAAATTACTAAAAAGTTCCAATGAAGCACTATGAATGGAACTGTTGAGTCATTTTTGAATGCAGTCCCTGATGCTAGCATAAATTTAAATCACTTTAAATTGGGTAAATGATATTTCAACTATAGCTCAATGAAATACAAGAATTTCCCCAGTGACACAGACGTCCTTCACAAGGTTTATACCTCAGAAACTCCACTGATCCCAATGAAATGTCTTTTTGCTAATTTTGAGTCTGAAGCTAATCCAAGGAGATAATAAAAAGCTGGCGAAAGAGTGAATGGGATTCCGTTATACAGGGATTCATAATGAAGATACAGGATTTCTTGTCACTGTGATTAGTTAAGTTGTTTAGGGACAGATCTGTTAAGAGTCTGGGACGATTTCAGATCTGATGCATGCAGGTGCAAATCAGTTGACAAGAATTCTAACACAATAAACTCACTGAATTTAACTGTATTTATTATATTTCTTTTTCTGGCAGTTGCTATACTATTATTAATCAAGTGAGTTTCTTACATTACTATCCTGAAATTATTGTTGCCCTATGTAGCATAACGATAATAACGGATTTCCTAACACTTCACATGTTAAGTTTTCCAAGACAATTCTTTCTAAAAATACTAGACATTCATCACTGAGATCCAGATTAAAGAAGAGAACAGAAATGGTATTTTACTGATGTTAATTTAAAAAAAAAAAAAAGCAAGCAACTATGGATGTGATTGTGGTTCCAGTCTAGTCAGTAGCAGAACTCCTACTGATTTCAATGGGATCAGAATTTAATCCCAAAGGATGAAGGCTTTCTAGGTGATAAGCTCTACTAATTTGTTATAGTTGCCTTTCTGCACATATCAGTACTTTGTAAACATTTCTAAGCAAACCACTCATAACACTTCTCCAAAAGTCTCTATCATAAAAGCAACTGAGCTAATGCACATGACAAATTCATTCTCTTCCCTGACTCTTTCCTTAAATCTGTTCAACACTGAGTTACCTGCAAATCCAGGTACAATATATAAGAATCATGCCAGCTACTATATGCTGTGACAGCAGTATCTCCAAAGGCTTGAGAATTTCAGTAGAATTAGGCACATCCCTCAAATTTAAACATGTACACACAGAAATACTGCCTGTGCAGAACTGTAACCCCAGACCTGAAATGAAGCTACCTGATGCATAATTGATTTGAATCCCTTAGCAGGTAGCTAGTGTTTACCCGATTCCTTTAAAAAAGGTCATGTTGTTATAGGTGTATTCTATTTCTCAAAAATTCTATGACCAGACACATAAATATATTTTAGAAGCCAGTTTGTTTATTCTTGCAGTCTTCAATCTGTGAACTTTTATTTCTGCTTGATAAAAACAGCTGTATGTACTTCTTTAGATAATTTCCACTAAATATCTAACTGTAGTAATGTGGATTTTTATTTGGTACTTCACCCACTTTTCAAATTCAGCCTTTATGCAGCCACGTTCATTGCTTTGGTACCCACGTATGCTATAGAACTCATATTCTAAAATCTCTGAGAAGAGCCTGTAAAAACAAAAGCAAAACAAAACTCTATTTCTGTATCACCTTGTCTCCAATTCCCAACACTCACTTCTAGTGAACTAATTTTCTCTTTTACTTTCTGTCTTCTGCAAATATATTTGAAGAATCTTTTATTGTTTGCTGATATATTCCACAATGCAACATTCGGTGTTTCTTTTAGCTTTTCTAATTATCCTTTTAACTTGCTCCTGCTTAGGCTCATAGATCTCCCAGTCCTCTCCTAAACTGACTGCTTACATTTCTTTAGAAGTCTTCAGTTTATTGCTCATAGTAATCTCTGTGTTGCTATTCCCCACTTAACTAGATTGGCCTCTGTGTCTTTCTGTGATTTCTTTTCTTAAAGTTCCTGCCATTCTGTCTGCACTGTTATTAACAAATATGTGACCTTGCTTGTAAATATACTAATGCTGCTCTCTGCTTTACAGTCAGATAGGGTGCTGCAACTTTTTAACACAGGCTCACATTTGTAAGAGATGCATTAGTATATGCAAACCTTTTGGCAGGTAAGTAATAACATGCATATGGATGGAGCAATCCGACAGTTTAACCATTAGCTCCAATAGCTCAAAATCAGGGCCATCTTCAAGAAACAAAGGAAAGGGGAGCAAATGGCAGGGACAAGCCTGCTCTAAAACTAGCTCTACCTACCACAGCATCCTAACTATTTACAAAGTCACTCCCGAGGTATGATAGCATCAGATTGACTTCGTTCCTCCACAAAATGGAACAAATGAAGGCGGATCACACCTTTTTAGTCTACAACAGGATTTTGAACCTCGTTCCACATCTCTGGAGTAGCCTTTGCAAATTTCATGGAAATTATTGTTCTGCATCTGCAACCAAAGCAGAGGAACTCCACCGTTACAGGTTATTTCACATTCACAATTGCACACTGTAGGTCACAAGTATGAAAATAAATTATAATTAAATGACTATGCCTTTTACACCAGGCAAAGGCTTCTAGTGTATTTTGATAGACAGAAAATTAAGACAGAGACCTTTTGATCTGTAGTTATTATTTCCCTACTGTGATTTTTTTCTTAAAGTCATTCTAATTCTATTTAAAAACTCCCCCAAAACAGAAAAAAAAATAAATAGAAGAACTGTATTTAAATAAATTACAGAAATATCTGCCAGTGAATGATCTAATTAATTATTCCATTGCGGCTACATTCTCTGTGCTTGTTCTTCTTTTTGAGAGGTGAAAAAAAAGTGAAAAAAAATGCTAAACTGTTAACAGACTAAATTCAGTAAGTGAATATGGGTTAGAAAACCAAAATCCCATTTGTGCAGCATGTATCGGTAGCCACTTACATTTTGTGCATCTTTAACCTTATATGAACAGCATTAAAAAGCTTCTGCTTAATACCAAACAAACGCTGTAATTCCCCTTCCCCATCTTCTCCTTAAACTTTAAAAGATACTTTATGTGTGAGACTTGAGACAAGGTGGCAAAAGTTAGGAAACAAGAAAGATATACATTTCACCCTGTAATTCCACATATGTTGCTATATTTTAACCAGCTCTGCAGGGATTGGATGGAATCCAATTTGTCATCATTTATTCACAAGCATACTGCTTATACTGTGTACTTTTTAAATTCTCATTCACCATTTACCCAATTATATCTATCCTTATTAGACCCCTGCTGAAGGCAGCAAGGCAGTTCTAGCTAAGGAACTCCCATAGCTTAACTTAATCCTATTATCTCCAGATAAACGGGGATGCATAGGGCTCTAGATGGCCAAATTTAGCTCTACTCTCCCTTCCCCATGAGGAAAAAGACTGTTCCTCATCCCTATGCCTGATGTAATTAAGATCTGGAAATATGCCCATTCCAATCCTTATCCAGTATAAGCATCACTGTCAATGTTGAGAAATGAACTGCAGTTATGATGCAAAGAGTTGACACTTTAGTGACATTTACTGATGTGTTAGGCCTTTACAGTGGCTTGGCTCTATGTAGTTTATGTCTTCAGGAATTTAAAATGCCTGCCTAAAAATCTAATAAGAGGAAAGGGAATATAATAAGAGAAAAAAATTGATAATATTGACAAGCAAACTCTTTATTATCTCCATAGTATTTGGATAGATATAGATTGTCATTAAATTCTTGCAATATACACTATTTTATGCAATTACAGAAAATGAAATGAATAGTAAAAAAGGATCAATAACAGAAGTAAAGCAGTTACTGAAAAAGAGCTTTTCTCTACTGACTCCAGTAATGTAATAAACCCCACAGTGTTTGTACCTGCACAGAAACACAAAAAATACACCAAATACTGACTTATACTGGATAGCAGAAAAGAAAAAAAGAATAGCGAAGTCTGAAAATACGAAATTGTTGAATATTGTGAACTAAGATCTCCATTCCATGGTTTGACTTTGTAATATACTTCAGTCATGCCCTTTTCTTTGAATGCACACCTGCACTCCACCTGTTCATCTCTCTCTATCCAAATTACTAGCACACTAAATACTCACTTCTGTAGAGGAACTGGCAAATAGATATATATATTGATAATTAAAGTAATGAGCATGTTTTTTCATACAGGCCTGTCAACTTTAATCCTGCTCTGTAACTCTCTGGCTATGCCAATCCTAGCCTTTTCTAAAGAGAACATGTTAATCATACCGACTGGTTTCAGGATTGAGAGGAGATTTTATTATATAATGAAGTGTCTACTAGGCTGGGACAACTACACTAATATTCTCCAGTAACCTAAATCAGATTTTAACCCCAGTCTCCAGAGGTGAATGCTTCGTGCAGTTCTAATAATACAAATGTGTAAATTTGTAATCAGACTCCTGCGTAGGACCGGCTGTTTTATTTACCATGAGCTTAGCTGAAAGGTTCCTAGGGACTGAAGATAGTTGGGTTGTAATCCTGTCATTTGGTGACTTAATATTTTTATATTATCATGATATTAGCATAATTCTGACCTCTATTTTGCAGCATTTTATGTCTTTCAAGCACTACTTTTGATGCTGTACCCGTAGCGTACAGCATCAACAAATATTCACGTCATTCTCTATTTTACTGAACATTTGGTGTGAAGTATTAAGTCTGATTTAATGTTATTAGTGCCTCAGAATAGTGCAAAATACATGAATGTAAGCATTCATCTCTCAGTTTACCATAACACTGCCATAAAATGTTAGTAAATGGGTGATAAACGTTTCTTCTCCCTTTTCCTTTTTAATTCTTCCTGCTGGATGTTCTGCCTCTACCCAGAGGGCCTGCAAACTGATGCCAACTCACACACGTAGATCAATCATCAGGGTTTTTCTACTTGCCCAAGCTGCAACTGAGCAATTGAGGTTGGCTCAGTTGCAATCCCTCATTAAAACCAGTCTCAAAGTAACAT
This sequence comes from Gymnogyps californianus, assembly GCF_018139145.2. Taxonomy (NCBI): domain Eukaryota; kingdom Metazoa; phylum Chordata; class Aves; order Accipitriformes; family Cathartidae; genus Gymnogyps; species Gymnogyps californianus. Next base: position 42,196,807 of record NC_059475.1, on the reverse strand, counting down.
CAAGCTTTAGGTAGTGTAGCATTTGGATTCAATTCTGAATATTTTTTGAGACCAAAGAAGCAATACAAAAAATAGACAATCCATGACAAAACCAGAAGTTTTTCCCTTTTTTATTAAAGAAAATATGAGAAATAGAAATATTGTCATATGTTGCTTGACACTCAGCATCTTTACAAGCAAATACCTTAACTTTTGATTGTGAAATGAGAAGAAAGATGATTACACTAATGAAGACATGTCTTTTTCTTTTGAAGAACTGTGTTAAGATCTTCCTTTTGCAAAGACCAAACTGGCAGCCCTAGAGGCTAAAGCTCTCAATTTTTATACAGAGATAGCATGTTTTTCCTCACAGGTTGGCTACCTAATGTGTTCCAACTCTGCATGCAATATTGCTTCATTCTGATTTTTCAGCTCCTAATATTCGTCATATGAGTCAAGAAAAGGCCAGGCTGAAGATATTTATGGTGATTGCTTCATGATATGGACACCTGCCAGCAAATAAGTTCATTCCTTCAACCATTTCTAACTGATGTGAGATCAATATCCAGGCTCTCTAGCAATAACCTTGCATCTATAATTGATATTGTTTGTTAGCCCGTGGTGCTATGTGCAATAAAAGGACTAAGAAAGGGCTGGGAGAATAAATATTCTCCTAAACAAAAAGTCTCCTGGAAATGTATCAATAAAGAAACAACATATGACATAACTTCCAATCCAAACATATGATGTACTGGTCTAAGAACATAAAATGAGAAAAAAAAACATTACGGACAGGCTAATATCCCAGCACAAGAGTAATCAAGGCTGTTCTAATGAATGGCCTATATATGTAGTCCTGAGAAGAGACTGCCCTAAATGGGTTGCGCGATGCACATGAACAAATGCCAAAGAGTAGCAACGGAGAGCAACTAAGAACAGTTCCCTTTACCAAATAGGTGGAACAACACTTAATGACTTTGTGCAGGTACGAAGGAATTAACAGAAAGGAGAAGAGAGGTAACTGGGCAATATCAAAGTATACATGGGGTTTGGACTGCAGTGCTTATGTGGCAAGGTTCACATTATGTAACATCACATAAAAATACCTGTTTGTGCCATAAAATACCACATTGATTAAATAATCTATGGACAATGAGGATGAAATGACAATAGACATCGTATGCAACTCTGAAGTATACTGGGAGCTAGGATCTTGGAAAGTAGTTCAGGGTGGTATATTAATATTTATTTGCTTTCTCTTCTTCTTCTAATCATAACTCTTTACTTAATTGGCCTAGTTAATTTATGAAATCAACTCTAGATCAGAGAAATTGACAAGCAGTCATTGAGGAAAGGATATTACAGTTTAAAAGCATGAAGGATAGCAGTATAAATGATATATATTCCGCTATTAAGCGACTCACCATAAAGTGAATTACAATGAGAATAGATTGAATGTATTTTAATGTGTCAAAAATAATTTTATGTAATGCGCAAACTTGATGTTTCATGGTCATTCTTAGTAACACGACTCTAGTCTTCTTCCCTCATTTTCTGGTCTAAATCCATTTTAAGTATATGCTTTTAGAGAACTAATTCGTACTTCAGTTTAAGCATCAACACCTTTTTGGTATGAATACACATCACCACAAACCCTTCTAACTCACCAAATCATAGTATATGCATTTTGCAACATTTGGCTTCCTAAAAAATAGTGAAGAGAGGCATCAAAAAGCTAGTGCTTTTTGTGGAGTCCTTCTATTCACAGGACTTTCTGCCCCTTTTTCACTAACATCCAGCTACACAACAGTTAGAGGAAAAAAAAAGTTTTGATAAGCATGCAACTCAGAGAATATAAAGAGAACACAATAACATATTCATAAAAGTCACTTTGAAGTTCTCTGATTTAGGAGAATACAATTTTTTTTTCCTAAGAAAACAAGCCCTATGGTATTGTTCTGTTTGTCTGTATAGCTGCCTCAACATAACACTGAACTTACTGACCTATTTAAAACAAATTTGAGAAAAGGGTGGATGTCTCAGAGATATTAAGCTCCAATGAGTTTCATGAAATAAGTGCCTGTGTACAGGGGAATGATCTAAATTCTGAAGGAAAAGCTCACAAAGCAAAGAAAGCTCAACCATGTTTTTGGACACTACAGTCTCCAGACTGTACATGGGAGTAGACCATAAATGTATTGGGCTTCATTAGCTTCATTGCTCCTGGAATTATTTATTTCCTTAACATTGTTTTTTTTTCCTCAGTAGCAGCTTATCAGTAAATGATTTCTATATGGAAATGTATTTCTTTCTCAGAAATATATTTTGCTGACAAGCAAAATCTTCTATCTCAAACACTAACTTGTGAAGCTCCAGACTTAGCTAAACTTGTGAATGTTCCTTCATGCAGTATCTCCTAATTTTCAAGACACATGATGACAACAGACACTAAGAAATGTATGAATATGAAAAATATAACATTTTACATTCTATCTGTGAAGAGAGCATAGAACTGCTTTTGAATCTGACACCGATTAATAGCTCTCTTCAAAATCCCCTCTGAATAATCAAATAGCATTTTGGCTTGGCTGGATTTAAAAAGCTATTTGTACCATTGAGAAATTCTTTTCTAATGAGCCTTTTAAATTCTTACAGGGAGTTCTATTGCTGTTATCAATGTAACAAAAATCAATTTTGATATATCTGCAAGTTATCATTATAATAAATAAAACTGTTGGGTCTCCATAGGCCCAATCCTCCAGTACGCTAGCATTACTGGGCTCTGTTCTGGTGTAAACCCCAAAGGACAGCACTTAATGAACTCAGTCAGAATTTGTGTGCTTATCACATATTCCAAAAGAGTAATATAGCTTCCCACACAGAAGTAAAAGCTGAGATTTAGATAAAGCAAGGAGTAGAGACCAAATCACTGTCAGGCCTTGTAGTGATGCTTATGTATGTTTATGACATTAATCTTATGAGCTCAATAGTGTAATCCAGCTCCCATTAGTGTCCATCAGAATTATCTGTATGTTACCACTGTAGGACAGAACCTTGCAAACCTCTGTGGTGAGTTGAGAAACTTGCTGAGAGCTCACGGGTGTTGGTAAAGATGCCACATTAACTACTGGTGAATGTGATCAGCTTGAATGAAATTTATTATCTGTGCTCTAGGAAGTTCCCGAACTAAGTTCTGGCACTTTCTGCTATGCGTCAGAATAACATTTACTGCAGAATGCTCTATTCTCTTGTTAAGCATTCAGACTGAACTTTCCTTTTTGGCTCACTAACAGAAGCCTGACCTATTTGCCTTTTGGAGGTATGCCAAGATGAGACTAGCAAGGTGCAAACTGACCTGCTCAGAGGTCACCAGCACTTGAAAAGAAAGGGTGATCAGGTACTACACTTGAGAGAAAATCACACACCAACTAACTGACTAGGTGGGATTTACGTGGATTATCATAGATCAAAATTTTAGAAGGAGTGTCAACATGTCAAATTTTCTTTAAGAGAAGGCAAGAAGTTCATCCAAACATTCCAAGGGCTTTATTTAGCATAACACCTTCTGCTCTATGGCTTAAAAGGGCTACTACTGCCTCAAAAAAAGCATGTTCTGTCAGATTATTCAAAAGAATTTAACTTGGGAGAAATGTTCTCTTAGTCCAAACATTCTTTCTGAATCCTGTAGTAGTTTGCCATCTCAGGGCTGGACATGTTTATTTTAGATTGGAAAGAGACAGTTCATTGCCTCATCTTCTAACCTCACAGTTCACCTCATAGTTCACACAGGTGGATTTTCTCCTCTGTCTCTACAGCTTCTTGATGATACATTTTAGTTTCATATTTCTCTTTTCTTAATGGATTACGACAATAAATTCCTAAAATAAGAGTGTATGCATCTCACAGCTAATTCACTAATCAGTTATTCTTAGTAGGTACAGGTCACAGCTTCAGAATTTTACTACTTACTAGCAGACATTTGTTTTGCTCCACAGAGGCTTTCCTGGGTGAATTTTCTGAAAGGTTACATTGTATTCCATTTGCAAATGATGTTTCAGTGTATTGCATATTTCTTGTCAGTGACAGGTTTTACACAAATATAGGATAACACCTCTAAGAGTCTGACATGCTCAAAAAGAAAGTGATGGGACGGAAATCTCCAAATTTGTTACAAATCTGACTGCAAGAGAAGAAAATAGAAATTATACTGCAACATGAACAGGGATGAATCACTACATAAAAAATAGCTAACACTGCACTGCATGTTGTAGAACGATACACACTTCTTATCAGTAATAATTTTTCCTTCCGCATTAGGCTTGCAGCATTATCCAGAGCTGGCCTCACTTTCACTTACATTGCTACCTGACCAAAGGATGTTCGAGGAAAAGAACACAGCTGCTGCTAGTTTATAACAAGAGCTTCAGTCTTTATGAGTTTATATCTCAACTTTCACATTTCAAAATGTATTTTCTATGTGTATTTAAACAGTTTTTACATAAATTGAAATTCATTTAGTCAGCTTGTCCTTCACAATAATGTCCTTTACAATGTTTCATTTTTATATACTAGGTTTCTCTCTTATGTTTCCTTTATGTACAGATATATGTTTATGTGCTTATTTATTAATTCAATTTTTTAAGCCATTCATAAATAAAATGTATTCTGCTATTTTTCATAGAAGATTGTGTAAAGGCTCTTTGCTCTTAGTCAGCTATTCTGTATTTTATGTATTTAAATTTTCTACATCACTTGGCATTATCAAGTAAACCCATAAAAGACTCATCAAATAAATAGCAGGGATACAGTCAGATGACTTAATCCAACAACATGACCTCATTCCCATGTCAAGATAGTGTTAAAGCTCTTTCTAATGTCTCTGCAACAGTGTTATGTTAGAGCTGCACGAGATCTTCTTTTAATCTTACATTTCCACAACTACAGTTTCAAAATATTGAAGATGTTTAAGGCAGGGATTTCCTCTTTTAAGTCTAATTCAAGTCTTTTTTGTCAGGCACTTTGTTTATTTTGTGAGTATGATGATTTATCACACCCTTCTTACTCTCTTGGGAGAAATCAGAAGCAACAAAGACAACTTTGAGAGATTTTGACTTTTGGAGAACACAGAAAATCATTAATTTTAAATCTAAAGACTACTTATTGATTCTAATGCCTGATAAGCATTCAACACATGCTTTAGGTTTGCTTATATTAACACAATCACTGTTCTAACTTACAAAGGACATTTTCTGTGCTCCAGTATATGTGTTATTCAATAGTTTGAATGAGTAAACAGGCACAAAGGGCCAAATTTCTCTCTTAGCTCCACACCACATGCCACCATGAACTGAACTGTAGATTCTGGTATTTGAGGAATTAACAATAGCTTTTGCATTTGACAGATTTTGCAATATATCAAAACCCAGATGCTCCAAAAACTGCAATCTTTATAATTGTAAGGCAAGACAATAATCTGGCAGTGTATAACATTCCCACTCTAGTGAATTACAAATGAGAATATTCTTAGTAAACAGTTGAAACAAATTCTAAATGCAGCTGACGGTATACAACCAGTGAAAGTTAGCCCATAGCACATGGGACGTCTAGAAATATCAGTACTCATTTTGACATTTAAAGCCACTTGCTGTAGAAGAAATTTGCTGTATACCATAGACAAAGTACATGAACTCTGTCTTCTACAGCAGCTTCCATTTATAACAAGGCTGATGTTGGCTAACTTAGTGCAGGTTTCTGCTACGGACTCCCTCCATACCGAAGACCTGCATGTGAGTTTGACCTTTCATCATAAGAGGAGGTCAATAATTTTGAGATGCAGTGCTGCCTTCTCTTGGGGATTCTGGAGGGAAAAGAAGTAGCCACATTTGCAACAGAGACTACCTAAAAGCTCAACAGCTGAAACGTGCTGACACATTATGGTGAGTTAGCTCCTTGCTATGTTTTCTACTGTGGGGGGATACCCACACTGAAAACCAGAAGTAGAAGTGGTGGCAGATGCAATGTGAAGTGGATGGGGAAGGACTGAATGGCCACACAATCTCCACAGCTGAAAATCTGTCCCGTAAATGTTTTATAAAGATCATGTTTCTCTTTCCTGCCAGCCACCTCCTACAGTTGCCTCTCCTAGGAGAAACACAACCATGTCAACACAATGCGGATGAGTTCTTTCAGCACTTGTCTGAACAAAAATTTATTTTAAAAAGAAAGTACTGAGAATAGGATACATATTTTCTGATCATCTGTACTTTTCAGTTAATAGATTCTATACAGAAAAGATTAAAACCAGCGTATTTTCTGATATTTTGAGATATAGATGTGTACAGAAATATGTACACACAAACACAAACACACGGGAGAAAACTTGAACCAGAAATCATCTGAAAAAGGTATTCACTTTGATACTCTCGCTCAGCAACAAGACAGTCTGTAAGAGGGAATATTTGGTATATTTCAGCGATGGATTTTTCTACTAGTACAAAAAGCAATCTACCTGTAACTTCTTTTTCTTCTTTTACAAAGGGTTTAATAATCATTACACAATTGAAGCAGGATTCCTATGCACAGGCAGCTACCACCGTCCACTCAACTTCACAAATGGAAAGAGCATAACACAGAAATCTTAAAGATTCACCCAGGTTCGCAAACATTTTCTCTCTGAAGTAGCGCTAAGAATACAACTCACATATCCAGACTCCTTGCTCACAGTTCTAATTCTACATTTATACTCCTTTAAAAAGTGTCAGGTTTTATTTTTCCTCTATCCTGCATACACTTTTAAAATGCATTTTATATATAATATTCTTCTACCGGTACCCATTCTATAAGCACAGAACCAGCCATGACTCAGAGGCCAAGGAGAAGACAGGAATGGAGTAGATCATGATGCATGAATTATTTATTTGAAATTATGTTTATTGGGAATTTTGGAGAGTACTGGCAACTTCACACTTTATATATTGCAATCAAGTTTACAGAAAAGAAGTTGCTGTCTCCCAGTCAGCAACTTCTCAGTTTCAGAAACAGTATTCTCATCAAGGTACCAGTTAATATTTAGTAATTTACAGTCCTGCTTAAATGGGTCAGATTTTCAAAGCTTTTTAAGCACCTTTCTCTCATTGATTGAAATCCAATCACCCTACCCTGTCAATTCTGTGTAGAAATGTTCTCTAGCAGGCACATCACTGAATTCTTTTCTGTAGTTGCACACTTAAAAAAATCCAGTTCTTTTCCCCTTTGGCTCATTGTGAAACTGAGATCAGTACTGTCCTTATGCTAGTAATTTTTAATCACCGTGAGACACATGATGGTTTAGAGTTGCAGGGAATCAGCTTTGTTAATGCATTAGAATCTGTAAAGCTCTTTCTCTCCTGCTTGCTGATCAGAAGCAGCACTTCTTGAAACAGATTTAATCAGAAAACACTGAAACAGAAAGTTAAATATTGCCTCTATTATTTCCTAATGCCATCCTTCACAGAGTTAAGCAACCAATAAATGTTGATAATTTTCCTGATGTGACTCTTACTGCTTAAAGAGTCTATCCTGTTTAAAAATGTCATGCATGTTGCTATTCCTGCAGTTTCATCATTTGTCAACAAATCAACTACCTGCTTAGCAGCCCTCATGAGGGATTTAAAATAGCCGCCATGAAAATCCTGTGCATTTACTATTTTTATAACAAACTTGATTGTCACCTATGATATTTCAAAGATCACTCCTCATATAGACATCATGCTGGAAATTAGATGCAGGGCTTTGCTTTCCATGGAACATTATGCAGAGGCACTCTGGCTAATAAATCTTTGTAGCTAATGCATTCCAGATGGAAGTCATGTCTCACAGATTTAACCTTCCTAAACCCTTCCAAAAATTCCTCCCATCAAAAGCTCTCTGAATGAGATATGTTTGATTGAAATAGGATCATCAATACATGACATCTAAGTAATAGTACAGATGATTACTGCCTGCAGAAAATTGCCATTTCCCTTCACACAAAGATATTGTTTTTGCGCAACCATGGAGCATGAAGATGGACCTTATGCATTTTACCAGATAGTTTAAATGTTTTTCCTGAACTCTTAATGCTATTAACAGATGCTATAAAGAAAACATCCACTTCTGTCCCTTTAACTTCTGTACATGCATAACAAATGCTGCTAGAAAGAGGGATCAAGTCTCTCATAGAAGCCACTAATTAACATCACTGTTTAATCATGTCACCATGTTTAGCCAGTCTACATCATTAGTTTATGTCAGACAGAAGCAGTGAAACATCTAAACACCTACATGTAGATCCTTACAAAATCAGTCATGTGAAGTGCTAAGGTCAGTGTTAGACAAGGCTGCAGCTACTCTCTACTATTTAGAAACCATTACAAATCACCTGGCTAACAGATGAACACGGAATTATTTCAGAATCCTTAGTTTTTCTTGTAAAGTAATTTCTCAGAGACAACGCTCAAATGTAGAGCAATATTTTAATCTCATCTGTGAATCACGCAGAATAACCTGAAGTTGCAGCCAGCTACCTGTGTTTAACTATTGGCAGCGTTCAAATGGCAGACTACCCTATATTGCTTTTACTGTTGAACTTCTGAACTCTACAGTCCTTGGTCTGAAGAAAGCAATTTATTAATCAAAATACAAAACAAAAGGACTCTAAATCTCACAACAGCATCACTGAACATTCATTATGTGAAAGCCTAAGGAAATTGTTAGAAGTCTTAAATAAAATGGATATGGAAAATCTTTAGGTAGCAAAGGTTTTCTTCCTAAGTACCAAACTTCTGTAAAAGTGAAATCTTGGAAGAATTTTGTGTAAGCTACAATTACATGTCTTATACAAAAGCACTCCTGGCATGTGCAGTCACAGTACAAGCTTGGCTCATAAAAGTATGAGTGACAAGTACAGAAACAATTCTAAATCAGACTGTGTAATTATCTTCTTTATGTTAAACCTTTAAAATTCTTAAGAGCCCCTTCCCGATGTATGGTTCACCTTGATCCACAGGGTTGTAATCTTCCATTAGAAGTCGATCACACCCAAATGTCATTTGCAAGCTTTCAGATGAGAGTGCAACAATAGACCCCTAACTGCGGAGACGGAGAAGAGATCAAGCACACTTCAACTGGGAAAGCAGCAGGAGTTTTGCATGCAGGCAGACACCTGGGCAAGGTTAGCTGTGCTGTGGCACCATACCACTTCATTCAAAAGGAACCTGCTATACTTATGTGTTTGAAAGATAATAAGCAACACCAATGCTGAAGATCATTTCGTTTAGCTAGTGTCCTCAACCAAAGGAGAAAGTCAATGTTGGATACATATTTTTATATCAAGGAACTACGCCTACCTGAACTTAATAAGAAGCAGAGGGGAAACTTAATAGGAAGTGGAATACATTTCCTTTTATTGAAGGCAAGTGCTTCTTACTGCCTTAGTCAGACATAATGCCACTCTGCAGAATGTGACTCGTCTTTTTACTTATTCTATCAATCTGAGTCAGCCTCAGCGAAATGGTGCTTCAAAAAGGCAGCAAAAAGAAAGCATTTGTCTGCTTTTGGAGAGGCTCCTTTCAAATGAGATTAGAAAGTTTGGGTCCATTTTTTCATGTCTAATCCTATTATGCTCACTAATGAACTCAGTTTGCCTCAGTGGTTAAAATAAAAGCTAGTGGTTGTGTCCTAAAAAGCACAGATCCTCCTTCAGAAGAATATATTAAACTGTACAGCTCAATATTACACATTTATACCATCCAAAGGAGCATTTTCTAAGATATGCTGCTGACTGCACTGTACAGCACAAGTATCGAACAGTTTTAATTGAATGAGAAGACATTAAACTAATATAGATCTTTGCTACACCTTAAGCCAAATAGAGAGGGTAAAAGGACAACACTATTATTAAGATAAGACAAGCAGATTTTTAGATAAAACTCTGTCTTTGGAACAGTAACTCCTGCAAAAAAAACCCCAGAAACCATAGATACTAAGCTTGCACTCGCAAAAGACCTTTGCTTTTGTGATATCAAAGCATCGAGTGGCCTTGAAATATGTACTATACTGAAATTTGGTCTGGAATGTAGTTCATTTTTATCAGCATGTCAGCCTGCTCTCAACAAAAGCATTTTTAACACCAAGCATCTCAGTCATAATCATGGGGTCAAATATACTGCACTCTACAGCAGTTTACAAAAATGTAAGAAACAAAGAGTACAGTTATGGCAACATACGGAGATGGGAAATCGTTCTAAAAAGTCCCCTTGCATTAGGAAAATACTAATTCTTCTCTTCAACAGAGACAACAATATTTTCACTAATCATTACCTAACAAGTGGCTCCATACTAGTCTGATGTCATATAACTCACGGCATTTTTAGGCATTTTGCTACAAAACAGAAAAAGGCTGTTGACATGGGAAAAGGAATCGGGCTTATCGCCCCTTTTACTGAAGAACCAAGTAGAACAGGCTGCTCCATCTAATGAATGTCTTTGATACAGAAGGGGTCAAGAAAATCTTTGTATGAAACTAGACACAGAGGTTAGCTGGACCTCTTGACTAGATCAGGAGTGCTTAGGAATCTAGGTTGTTAGAACTTGATAGAGAAAGGACAGATCACACATGGCAAGCTCCACATTCTCATGAATTGCTAAGCATTTGCTGAAATGACAGGGACACAGGATCTAAGCAGAACTAGTTTTGTATGAAGAAGAAAACAGGTTGGCCCAAGTAGGGATGTATTTTGGGGCTGGTTTCCTTCTGATTTTTTTTTTCTTTCTTTTCATCACCTTCTCTTTTGGCATGGAAGCCAGAAAGTTCTAGAAGTCTTCCCCTCTAAAGAGGATCAGGATGAGGACCTTTGCTTCACAGAGGTTGTAGTGGGGGGTCTGTGGTAAGGACCCAGATCAAAATTAAAACAACATGTTTGAGGTTTTTTCTCTATTAAATTTCACACACTCGTAATTTAAGTCAAGCTGTTTCATAGCTTCTTTGTATGCTCTGTCTGTGATAGTCAAGTTGAAATATTGGTACCTCACAAATAGCATCTTTTTGTGTACTTGAAACCTCAGGTGTAGATTTTCTAGACTTCTTTCTCCCTAGAAATAGCACACAGACCATAGAAATCAGTAACACTTTGGAAACATGCTGTGAAACACACTGTATTATGTTCTGCCAAATAATCACATGAAAAATCATGGCCATTATTATCATTATGGTTTTGGTTTAAATTAGTTTCTCTCATAATCTGTACGTATGATGTTTAGGTTCAAAGTCACATGGTTCCTTGACCATCTCCCTTTTGAAAGTCCACTGTTTTCACGTTAGGAAGAAAGAGAAGTTTGCAATGACAGGACTGGTTCTCCTGGGAGAGTAAAGCAAAAGTGTCAAGGGAACTCCTGAACAATCTCTGCTGTTCTGATGGACAGGAAACCATATCAAATAACCCAACTCACAGAGATATTGCTAAGACTACTTTTATGCCAGTTACAAAGAGATTCAGCATCTACATGTGCAAACATCTGACTTAGGCTCAGAAACTTAAAAGGGGGCATGAGAAAGGAAGGCACTGTTGCCTAAAATCAGAAGGACCTTTAAGAAGATTATCTGTCCTCTTTTAAAGCAGATTTCCAAGATATAAGTTGCAAGAAGGGAACGAAGCACACAACATGATAATGTACATACATCACATGAAATGTGATGATGTATATACAAACCCTGTGAAACTATATTTAGATTATAGGAGAAATTCCACGTCTCTGCCTGCAACTCTTATCAGTTCATTAGGAATCACATTTATTTAAGAGCTCATACTGAGCTCTACTGAAAAATCTGTCCACCTACTTTGATGCTTAAATGAAAACGGAGTTTTTACAAAAAGTTACTTCATTCTCTTAAAACTTCTATGCTGATAAATGAGAAGCATACTCTAATGTAAGAACAACCACCAAGTCAGGCCATAGGCCCATCTAATCCTTTACTGTTTCCATGTCAGTGGGGAAAAGCAGGCACACAGTGAAGACGGTATAGTTACACATTCTTCCGATAGTCTCCAAACAATCTGTGGCTCAAGTATTTCCCGAGTCAGAGGATGGTTTCTGTGCTCTTTGAAAAGAGCCAGCATCATCAGCAAGGAATGGGTAAAATGTAAAAAATAGCACTGGAAATCCATTTATTCTCAATTAGCTGGTGCAGGGACAATGCCGGAATGGTTAAATCATAGTTTTTCCAGCTCCTGGCTGCCTCACAGTTACACTAACAGTCACATTCCTGACGAAGTTGACTATATTAAAAAAGAATCATCTAATCTTCTTGCTTCTGTTCTGGATGGAGGATATGGAACAACAACAAAATCAATAAACTTTAACTCCCTATCCTTCTCTCTGTGAACAAGATGGACTGCCAGCTTCCTTGCTCACACACCCTGACTGGTGTAATGTGAGGTCGCTATCCAGATTAGTTCTCTCATTTATAGTCTTTCAGTTGGAATCTCTCTGCTGCCAATAAATAATGAGAACTTCTAGGATAACATGGATCACACTTGCTCTTCCTGTGAGAGCAGACACTCAGGAAGGCAGAGCACAGCAGTCACGGCACTTATTTATTTATTTATTTTAATTGCCGACCTTCGTACTCTCTTAGTACTGACCATATTCAGAACAGACTTCTTCCTTTGCAGAGATAGGCTGGCAATGGTGTTTACCTGATGAAGGATCTATGAGCAGAATCACATGGACTGTGACTTCCACAAAACAATCTGTGATATGCTAGTGCTTGAAGCACGACTTGGGGAAAAAAGTGATCAGTGAGGCATAAAAGTGCAATTAAGTCTAAATGAATGGGAGTTCTTTCTCCTAGGCCTTGCCAGACTACTGCACACTACTTACTGCAATCTAATATTTACTTTCCCTTTAAAATGTTTTAATGCATGTACCTGTTCAATAACCAGCTAGTCCTGAACATGTATGTTCTAAAAAGTTGCAATTACAAGATTCAAAATAATGGGAGTAGCTTCTATGTGAGTGTCATGGTTTAAGCCCAGCCGGCAACAAAGCACCACCCAGCCGCTCGCTCACTCCTCCCCCACGGCAGGATGGGGAGAAGAAAATACAACAAAAAAAGCTCGTGGGTCGAGACAAGAAGAGGGAGGGATCACTCACCACTTATGGTCACAGGCAACACAGACTCAATTTTAGGGAAAAAATAAACCAATTTAATTTGTTAACAACCAAATCAGAGTAGGATGAGGAGATATAGAACCATATCTTAAAAACACACCTTCCCCCCACCCCTCCCTTCTTCCTGGGCTCAGCTTTGCTCCCGATTCCTCTGCCTCCTCCCCACCAGCAGCACAGGGGGACGGTAATGGGGGTTGCCATCAGTTCGTCCCACATTGTCTCTGCCACTCCTTCTACGGGGGAAGACTCCTCACACTCTTCCCCTGCTCCAGCGTGGGGTCCCTCTCACGGGGGTCAGCCCTCCATGAGTTTCTCCAACCGAAGTCCTTTCCACACACTGCAGTCCTCTGCAAACTGCTCCAGCGTGGGCTTTACCACAGAGTCGCGGCCTTTTCTGGCCCCAGCCCCCTGCTCCGGCGTGGGGTCCTCCACGGGCTGCAGGGGAATCTCTGCTCTGCCGTTAACCCTTCATGGGCTGCAGGGGGACAGCCTGCTGTCTCACCACGGGCTGCAGGGGAATCTCTGCTCCGGCGCACCTCCTCCCTCTCCTTCTTCACTGACCTCAGGGTCTGCATGGATGTTTCTCTCGCATCCCACTTCTCACTAGAGCTCCTCTTCTTATTCTTCCATCTTCTTCTTCTCCTCCTCCTCTTTTTTTACTGTAGCTCTTCTTCTTCCTCCTCCATCCTACTCTTTTCCCCAGTAGTCTTTTTTCCCCTTCTTAAATACGCTATCACAGAGGCACAACCACCATTGCTGATGGGCTCGGCCTTCGGACCAGAGGTGGGTCCGGGTTGGAGCCAGGGAAGCTTCTAGTAGCTTCTCACAGGAGCCACTCCTGTAGCCCCTCCCTCGCTACACAAATCCAACACAGTGAGATAAGACTGAATACACCAGATCTCTTGAACTTTGAAAATGATGCAGTGAGAACAAGGTAGGACTGTACAAAGTCACAAGAGGTCTGGAGAAGATAAGGGTGAGCAGGCACATTCCTTGTTTCTTCCTTTCACTGCCTCCCCCTTCTCCACCCCCCAACTCTTGGAGGCAACCAGTGAAGTCAAAAAGAAGGAGGTTTAAACAAAAGCAAGTATTTTTTCACATAGTTACAATCACTTGTTGCCATGCAAGATGGAGAGGCCAAAGTCCTAGACAAATTTGAAAGAAATTCTTAAACTCAACAAAGAGAAATTAAAAAGCCCACAAAAGTATGGGTACCCTGTTTGGCTCAGAAAATCCTTAAAGTACAGACAGACAAAGCCAGGAGGAAAATGCTATTACATGCTTGCCTTACTCTAATATTTTTCCCCATGTATTTCCTAGTGGCCACTGCCAAAGATGGAACACTAGGGTAGGTGAATCTTTTGTCTTACTCAGTAGGACCACTCATCTGCCTTGTCACAAATTTGGACCCTCAGTAGCTCTGTGTGTAGCAAAGATGACTGGGTCTGGATACAAAAGGTTATACATGCAGTTCACACACATCAGAAACTGATCATAATTAGAGTACTTGTTAACCCTGTGGGGGAATTTATGTCATAATTCCCCAAAGCTAATTTAAAGATGAAACGAAACATCCTATATGGTGTACCTTATTGCTCATTTAAACTTCTTTATTTATACAAGCATATACTGTTACACAGAAACTATTATGCTGTAGTATGCTATGACGTTTTGTTTGACTATTGTAACTCAGCATTCAGTTTCTGATGGATGGAGAATTCCTTTTTAACTTGTTTAATATTAAATTTTCTGGTTGTAAGAAAACAGATGATTTGAAGTTCATGCTTGCCCACATCTAAATAAAATAATTAAATTATTGTCTGCATTTCCTACTCCTAGAACTCATGAAATGTGTACTGGCAGAGAAAGTGCAGTTCTGATGACACAGGGAAAAGAAGAGAAGAAAGAAAAAGAAAAAGGAAGTCAGCATGAGATCCTGTGCTCTGCATTAGAAAGTAGGAAACATGGATATTACTTCTGGATTCTGTCCCTGGTTTACTGGACTAAAAGTCCCAAGAAGCAGCAGTACAATCGCAGCCTTTAATCCAAAGCCAGTTGAGGTCAATGGGAGTATTTTCATTAATTTCAATGGGTTTGGATCAGACCCTTAAGCCTTGTGAAGTAACTGCTTGTAATGTCACTCAACATCAACTCTCTGACCACTCTAGCAGCCACACTGGCAAATTCATAATGAAATCCACTCTCATTTCATAACTGAAGAAAAATTACTGTAATGCTTGTAATATTGTTGGCAGGTAAAAGACAGTAGCAGTGGTAGTAGTGTGTGTGCATGTTTATAACTGCTAACCAAAAGCAGAAACAGTCGCAGTGAAAGCATTTTCTACCAAAAAATCATGAAAGAAGAATGGTGCATTTGTTTGTTATTTGACTCATTTGGCAGTTAACCAACCAACTTGGCAAAGAGGATTCTCCTTTAATTTTAGGTACGAACATTTGAAATACACAAAGGCATCGATTGCAAAAAACCCCCCAAACCTCAATCAAAAAAGAAATATTCTGTGTAATGTGACTTCTGTAAAACACTTCATTTTTAAATCTTTGTTTCTAATTTGAGATACTTTGGGGCTGCCATTACCTTTTGCAAGCTGGCTGCAGTGACTTAAGAGAATTTAGTTGGCGATCTGAGTCAGCTTTGTTGCAGACAAACAGATCATTAAATCCAACAACATAGCTAGTATTCTCTTGTCACTTGAAGTGGTTATTCCAGGCAGCAGTATACTGTTTTTTGCGGGAGGTTAGATTACCAGGTTGAGTGTGCAATAGAAAATTTTAGAAACTAGATTCCAATTTGAAGCTTCATGGACTTTTGTTACTTTTAATGTAGGCTTATATAAAGTAAAATTCGAAAGTATGATCACTTCACAGCCTGAAGAATTTTTAAATTTGTCAAGTTAGGGATATATTGGGAACTTGTTTCTGGTGGACATGCAGAAGTAGAGAAGATGGTTATTTCAACTTCTCTGAAAAAATAACACGCTACACACTGAACTTCTCCCAACCTTGTCATTTCTGGCCCTTAATTATTACTGATTAGCTATCTCTGGCCACAATTTGAGTCACATTGACATTTTCTGGAAAGAAAAAGAGAGAGAAATCTTGCAGTAACTTTACGTTCGTAATGAGAAGTCGGGGCCCACACACAATACATTTAGGTGTTCAGTTCATGGTAACAAGCCTATTGCAGAACTACTCAAGACTTCCTCTCCTTTTACATGCTCAATTTACTTCTGATGTTAGAAACAGCTCAAGTACTTTTCAATGCTACTCTGCCAACATGTAACAAAGACAGCATTCCATGCTAGGTCAGAAGGAAAAAAAAAGTTTTAAACCATACAGTATGGCGCTCCTGGAAATGCTCCATCTTTAGACATATCAGCAAGTCTTGCCAAAATTCAAAGTACTTACTTATCATTTTCTGAAGCAAACAAACAGAAAACTAGAAAACTACTTTCCAAACTCATAAGGAATGATTTAGTGAATCTACTAATGTATTACTTTGGTAAATTTCAATTTTCTTTAACTGTATTATTATATGTACGTATTTATTTTTCTGCAGTATTTGCACATTGCTTATAATGAAATTTACAGCCCTACTAATAATATCACCATGTGGCAACAAACTAAAGCTAATTTTGAATCGCAAAGAAGAAATAACAAAGGTTTAAACCATTTTAGACAGTACATGCAATATAGAAAACTAAAAACAGCACAGAATATCCACACTGTATTTCATGCATAACTCTCATGCTATCTTCTAAATCAATTATTTATCCTTGGAAAGATTAACTTCTTAAATTATCTATAATACTAATTTAGCAAAAATATATGTTTCACAATATGCTGACGTTCTTCAGAACTTCAAAACGTTTTATTTTAAATGAGTTACATTGTAAGTGTAAGAAAACAAAGCATCCTTTGCAATTTTGTATTCCAAGTGGCTTATGCTTTCTTTAATGACAAAGAAACTTCTGAGTAATAGTAAATCTATCCTATATATTTATATATAGGCTTATTTGTGGTGCATGTGGGCACATACACACAAGTACTATATATCAAGCCAGGCCGTCCAGCAGAGGGCTCCTTTGAAACAGAATGTGAAAAAGCAGGCAAACTCTTTCAATGTATAGACAATACAGAGATTACACAAGCAGTATGTATGCTAAGGCCCATCAATTATTTTAGCAAATCACCAACATACAAATGGTGCATTGATGTAATAATTTTAAGTCCTTTTTAAAGAATGAAATGCTTTCATGAAATCCGTTGGATAAAAATGTGGGAAACAAATGAATTTTCTTTAAAAACCACTCTAATCTTCACATTTTCCTTTGTTAAGGCATTATGTGCCTATTAAGGCTCATCAGTCTAACTGTGTTTTTATTTTCAGTAAAAATCTGTACAAAGCAACATGTAGAACTTGAAGAAACACTATCTAATTATTGATCAGGCACTTATGTACACAATACTAAACCCAAAGAGAAATGGCATTTAACAAGTTTTTTCTGTTTTTCTTTCATGAAAAATATAGAAACAGAGAACTGGAAGGCAGCACAGATCATCATATTTGCTTCTACCCATACAGCCGTATTTTAGAATCCACTCATAATCAACTTCCATTTTGTGATAATTTACTGATAGTGCTAGTCTGCAAAAATCTTTTGATTTGCCTTCCAGAACTATAGAATGCTACTGTGACATTAAGACTGGTCTGTATATTTTTTTGCCGTTTCTATTTTGTCATTTCTGCTCACTTTAACTTATTCCTTGGGCATTCCCAAGAAATATAACAACAACATTTTTAGTTACAAAGAATGCACAAGAAGCCACCAAAAAGAGTAAGTTAATCTGATCTTTCATATTAATAGAAGATTAAAGTACCAGTATATCAATGGTTGAAATGTCTACAACAAATTTACATAATCTATTTTTTCTCAGTTTCTAGATGTCTGCATTTTTTTCCCAAACTTGGTAGTGATACGTGAAAAAAATACAAAGGGACAGAAATGAGTCTGAAGTCAGTTATGCTTCCAAAGTCCCATCAGGTAATCAGAATATTCAAGCGTTAAAGAAGGTCAAATGTCAATGAATCTTAAAAATACAAGCCATTTTCTATTTCTGACATTATATAACTTTCTCACTTTTTCAGAAGTTCCATCACATATATGCCTACAGGTGAATAGGGGCAGGATTATGAGGGAGATCCTAAAGAGGATCCATATACATGCTACAGCTGAATATGCCTCCCATTCCACTCAGCTATTGTATCCATTAGAAATACAAAACAGGAGTCAAAACGTCGCATGATTCTCTTTTCTTTTGAATATGTGCTGATAGGACTGATTCTGCTCGCCTCACTGTCAATGACAAAAATTTCCCATGACTGCAACGATGCAGAATCAGGACCCAAAAGCATCCTCCGTGGACAATTCCAAAAAAACATTTGAGAAAATTCTGTATCATTTAAGCACACAAGTTATTATAGAATATATATAACTAAGGACCACAAGCAACCTTGTACAGAGCTTACTGCATGAAGCAGACAGAATGGGGGCGACTACTGTGCAGATCCATATTTTCTGGAGTTACAGAACCTAGAAATGGAAAACTTTCTTATCCATGTTGCTGCTGCTGAATGGCTAATAGGACTGAAGAGGTTGCTACTTGGCTCTTGAGAAACCAGTTGGGGAAGGGGGAATTTGGCCACCCTGCTGATCTCTACGTATTCTGTCCTGCAGGATTTTGACCTGTGCACATTCCTGCATTACAGAATCCATCTGCTATCATCTGCGCCCCTTGTCAGCCCTGCCCCACACAGCCATAACCAAAGCTGGAGCTGGGCTTTGAACGGGATATAATTTTGTAAAACTTAGAAAATAACTGTATTGTAATATGGGCTTCGCACAAATAAGTGAAAATTAAAGAACGTGGAAAGTAAACTTTTATCTTTACTACAGACCTACGAATTGCACAAACACGCTATATTTTCTTCCATATGAATATCACATTCTGGTATTTATGTTGCAACTAGCCAGACAACATTTGCTAATAACAGCTACTTTTAATACAACATATCAAACTGCTTAACCCCTTGGCTTGCTGGGCAGTTTAGAAGCTCCTACTGTGATGTTTTTGTTCTCACATATGCGCCAGTAAAGGCTGTCACGCTCCTCATTAAGTAAACAGACATACATGCCAATTAATAATTTAATTTACAGGGAGAATCTTGACATAGAGCTAGGAGGTGAATTGCTAGCACCTCCTGAATTGTCTCATCTTAAAATAGCAAGCAAACAGGTTTTAGTCCCACCTCCAAAGTTATGCCACTGTAATGACATCAGAATACTGGCAAATTGTTAGTTCTGTATTTTACTGTCATAGTGAAAGTTGTCTATTACTATGTACAGTCATATAAATAAAGGCATGGGCCTTAAAATAAAGCCATACCTTTCAATTTTGCAGGTACCCAATTTTTTTATGGTTCTAAATTTTGGCAGGATTATGTTTGACATCTGTATTTGAAGCATGCTTAGCTTTATAGCTTTTTTATTTGGACAAATATCATTGTTTTAATATTCCAAATACAACATTACTGTTACTATTTTGAAAAGCATTTTTTCCCTTTAAATATTCACCTGAATATGCAAATGTGCTTCTATTTTTCTGTTCTTTTCTAGCAGCATAGAACATTTCTGACATTTGGTTTGAGAAGAGTCCCTTGAAATTCCAACGGTGCTTTAGGAAGGGACAGATATCTCTTCTTGATGCAAACAGTTGGCTAACAGCATCAAAATTATTTCTCCATGAGAAGCAGATACACAAACGGTTCTAATGGAAATATTTGGATCATTTCCTCACTTCTAATTTGGGCGTAACACTGCCAAGTCTCCCTGCATAACATTCCTGTTATCTTGCCTTTCTTCCTCATCTACTCAAGCAGAACTTTGTCAAGGCTCCCATCACCATGTGTCTCAACTTCTGTCATCCCTTCTTTTACTGCCCTGCAAACAACATCTACCTTGTCTATTTATTCAAAATTGGTATTAAATTTATGCATTTCCTGGGTCAGTACCCTCTAATGTCATGATTACTGCCACTTTCTCTCTGTTACCCTTTTCTTACTAAATTGGGTACAAGATACTTTTCCAGGTGCTATCTTGCCTACTTGCTCTCTCTTACTTCATAGAGGAATATTGGTCTTCTGCTCCTGTTCCACAAATCATATCACTTTTGAGATATCAAAATTATCCAGGTAAAACTATGCAATTTTACTTGCTGCACTTCATGCAAAACAGCTTTCCCCAAGCACTCACAATGTTGTCTTCCATCTTTATTTCAAATCCCTATTTGAAAGTGTCCTCTACTAATGAAGTTACAGTAAAATCCACAGATGGGAAAGTTGAATGTTTCACTGAAATCTAAAGAGAAGTGGTTTCTGCAATAAACATTTCTGCTCAAGATCATTGAGAAGAGATGGCCTTCTCAAGAAATTTTAGGGAGTAGTCCTGTTAAACTTATGGACCGACTATTATGATGAAATAGTTGGCTATGGATATATGATTCCAAGCAGTACATTTCTTATCTTCATACAAATTCTGTATTGATAAAAGAGATATAAATTTGCAATGGTACTACATTCCTTTTCCTCTCATCTCCTTTTTTTTCTCTCTAGTGTAGTTCTGCAGAAAGAAAAGCTGTGAACTATCCATGATTTCAAATCTTGTATCCACGTAAGAGAACTGCACCTTTTGATTGAAAGTCATCTTTTGACTGACAAGATCTGCACACTTGGCTTCTCTAGCTGAGGCTGTATTGATAGCACAAAACTTCTAAACAAAAAAATCTAGAAAAGCATCTTTGAATCAGTTGCCTTTTCTGTCCTAGTTTTCCCTTAATTATCTGTAATTATAGGCAAGCAGCAAGGCTTCTAGTTCAAAAAGCAAAGAAATAATGGGATATTTAATAATAACTGTCCCCCTTCCCCAGTTCTTGATGACTGCTGTCACTGACAGCAGATTCACATCATGCAATGCTCATAATGTCCCTGCCTTTCTGGATTCTCTCTTTGTACCAGTACTCCCATTGTTGCCCCTATCAAAACTAGCAACTGCTATAATTTTACAGTGAGATCAGCTAGTGAAGCTCAAGGATATATCAGTATCAACACATAGCCGTTTAGTGTATTCAAGAAAGTTCCCATGTCAAATCTGTAAGTATTTTTTTTAATACAGAAGAAAATGGACTCCTAGTGCATTAGCTTTTCAAAGCACATCTAGGATAATCAAGAGAACGGAACAACAAAAAAAAAAAAGCATGATACAAAAAATTTCCATAGCATATAATCCTTTAATAAAGAACACGATAAAAGCTAGAAACAGCCAGAAGTTCCAGAGATAATATAAATGTTATTTTAAATACCAAACTCTGCCCTCAATTACATCCAAGCAAAATCAGATCAGATTTTAGTTGCGGGTAAGCACTACATGTTGCCTATTGCAAAAGCAATTCCCTTCTGTTTCAGTGAGCTGTTTAGTTTTGTTATGAAGAAGTGAATTTAGAGGAGAGAAGCACTATTTGCTCATTTTCTGTATAGAGTCTGATTTTACCAACAAAGTAATGTAACATGGAAGTGCGATTATTTAAACCAGCACTTCACTGCACAGAGGGCTGTTCAATGCACTGCTCTTGCCAGGCTTGTCACAATGACTGACATTTTCTAATATTGAACTGGAAATAATATGGATATTTAATACTGCAGAGTTTATATCAAGTAGAAGAAAAGTGCTATTGTTTATCAGCAGTCTACTTCTGATGGCACATATCTATATAGACATAATTATTGCTGTGATGAAACATGATTATCGAATAATGGAATAAACACATCTGTACGATATTTGCAATGTTTCATATCAGGTGACTTAAAAATCTTGTAAATCCCTATTCTTAACCATTTTCTATGCTCTCCACTTGAATTTTGACTAAAATTTACCTTTTAGATCTGTTATGCCACTCATGAATTTTTTACAATATCCATCTGTGCATTGCAATCTCTATTCTCCATGGCTCCACGTTGTTTTGGCTAACTAACAGGCCCATATGTTGCCTTAATGTATTTCTGCACAATGTTTGTGCTTTTGGAAAAGAAAAAAAAAAAAAAAAAAAAAAACAAACCACAGGGAAAAACCACAGGCCTAAATAAGCTATAAGGAGCATCCACATACAGTTAGACTGTCTTTACTGAGTCTGGAGACATTATGATTCTGCTGCGACAAGCAGCATTTGTCTTCATTTTGTCTGACTGTCCTCATGTGTTATTATTAGTGGCTGTCAGGCAGCAGCAGAAAAAAAAATAGCATCACTTGACTAAGAAGTTGAATGCATAAATGCAATAACTACACACTGGTAGCTGAGGAGAGGATGTCTGTTAAGATGGTCTAAATGCAAAAACCCTCCTATAATTACATTTAAAAGGGAAAAAAACACATATCTGGCAAAACATAAGCATCCCTCCTCCCTTCTGCTTGCATAGCTAAATTAGGAACTAATTATAAATACAACTTAGCAGCATCTGAAGAAGTTGCTTTGAGAATGTCCTTTCAGAATGTCAGTTTAGTTTAATAGCAAGAAAACAAATATGTTGGAATATTCACATCCAGTCATGTTTTTCTGATAACGTTGATAAATTTGAACATTTTAAAGATGAGTTCCTTATACAAATGTATGTATTTAGCACTGTTAAAGCCCAATGCACAAAATGTAGTCTCTGGTTCTGAGATGCTCCAAATGAAGTTTCTTTATCACACATTTTTCAGTTGTAACATACAGTAAGTAATAATAATAAACAGAACATCTTTTATACAGCATAAAATAGTACATCAAGAAATCTACGCTGTAAGAAGGAGAAACCATAGGCTTTCAACCTGAGATATGTACAGACTGTTTAAAAGCAGATATAAATTTATTATATTCTTAGCTTTAAAGTGATAAATTATTTCTGTAAGAGTACATGTATTTTGAAAATACATACACAGAAAGGTTTGCAGACTGTCTTTTTTATAAGACAGCCAATATAAAATTTATCTGTGAAGTCCCATAACAAGCTGGTATGAAACTTATTTCATAATTATATTATTTCATAATAACTTATTTAGCTAAACTCACTTCACTTAAGGATTACTAATCAAATTAGTGCCATTACAAAGAACATTTTGCCTTCAGCAATTAAAAAAACACCAAAAAAAACCCCCAAAACCAAATCAATGGTGAAATGTGGGTCCTGCTGCAGTCAAATGCAAAATTTCCATTTACTTCAATGGAACTACTTCTATTGCAAGAAAGCAAGCAAACAAGTTATACCCGGAATCAAAATGAAATAATGTGCAGCAGATAGTACTGACAACAGTTTCCCATGAGCAGCCTTCAATGACACACACAGCTACCAGGAATTTTGCCAGTAACTGAAAGATCTAGTGGCAGATCACTGTTCATATTAGCTAGGAAAAGATGTTTAGCACTCACTGCTGCTCCTGTTTGTCTGTTTTTATTCTAGGTCCACGGATAACTACCAAGTTCCAATTTCCAAAATTAACCTTCACTTTTACCTGTTTTCATTTGGAAGCCTTCTACTATTTTTTTCCTTTAAAATTTCACACTCTAGCAGATCCAGAGGTGTGAGTTGAAAGGGGAGCTCTAGTTTACAGTTTTGCCATCAGTGGTTCAATCACTGGATTTTCTAATCTTGGTCAGCTTTTATACAAAGTTCAAAGTGATAGCAACTCACTGCCCTTCACTTATGCATGTCACAAAAGCTGTTCACCTTCACAAAGTACATATACTAAATGGAAATACACTGGAAAACTGATGCAGCCAGAGACTGAATGATTTGCTCAGGAAACACAAGAAATCTGACACAAAGCCAAAAGGAACAATCCAAATTCCTGAATCTCGATCCAGTTTTCTAAGCACAAATTGGTGGGACATCACACATGCCGAACAGTTAGACATAAGCTTAACTTTATGAATCAGGAACTGTGAGCACATTGTCACAGCTTTTTCTCCTATTAGCCCTGCAAATCCCAAAGCTGGGGCAGGAGAAAAGGGAAAGGAGGCAAAACTGGGTTGGGCTGGGTAGCACTTTGGCCTATTTTCAGCAGAATGATGAAATTATTTCCGAAAGTAAAATATATATGATTGCTGTTGATACAGAACTGGGACAGATAATACCTTGACCCACATATTCTGTGTTTTAGCTGTGTTGACAAAACTTTTATTTAACTTAAAGAAGGAAAAAAGTTTCAACGAAATAAATGAGAAACAGCCATGGAACCCTACATGGTCATATTTACAGAGTTATTTTTCTGAACCACACTGAGGTAATTGCACAAGATTATACTACACAGAGCCATAAAACTGTATCCAATCTTTAACAGAAGCAGCCTCTTTGTGCAACGTACAGGAGACAGGAACAATCACTTTCATATTTCCTATTTACAGAAATGCTCTTGCATTCTTAGTTTTTCCTTCCTGATATCACACAAACCACTAGTGAACTGTACTCAAGAGAAAGACCAAAACAGAGTTAAAAATGAAGAAGAAAGTGGTTTGTCATTTTTGGGCAAGGATAGTTAAAAGGAAAAACTATATTTAAACCGACAGAAAAGCTGAGGAAGTGGAAAGAAATAAAAATTAAATTAATCTCCACCTAATGATTAAGAACTCCCTGTATTAGCATCATGTATAGCACTCTTGATTAAAATTAAAGTGAAACTAAGAATACTCTCGCTAAGAACTCCCTTTTCGTGATGTTGGCCATGCAGCATAGGATATCAAGACTCAAACTGCATTTCAAATTCCTAAACACTGGATAGCATAGAGGTGTACTAATCTTTTGGGTTTCTCCTGTGTCAGGCAATCCTTTGCTTCAGTTCCTTCTGGAATATGTTTGGATGAATCAAATGGGTTTAGCCTTTCCTTGGCCACATGTGGTATTACTGGTACACTTCCATCAATTAAATGGCCTGTGCCCTTATTGTCCAGGACATAAACAGCTTTGTCCTGTGTTCTTCCATACAGTTTTAATGTGAGTTTATGGGCTTTTCAGACTTAGTTCATCCCTCCAGTTCAGTAGCTGTTCCCAATTAATTGCATGCTTGGGCACTGTTATTCTTCATCAAGGGGGTTTAATTCCTGTAAGGTTTGAAAGTTGGGTTTCACCCACTCTTGTTCTAGAATAAAAGCATTCACACATGGAGACAATCAGGAGCAATTAATATGGAACATATCCATGTGCAGACAAGCAATGTAATATCACAGTATAAAAAGAAAGCTCTTTCTGCAACATTTAGGACTGCATCACAATACTTAGCTGCTCCATAGCAACTACAGAGGGGAAACCTGCATGAGTTTGGTCACATTTGTTGTATTTTAATAACAGAAAATAGTTCACAGGAATGTATGTCTTATTATCATTTTTTAATTGCTTAGACTTGCAGAGTTTTCTGAAACAAATATAAGCAGTAATGGATTAATAAGTTTATGAATAGGCATGAACATGTTATTGCCTTTTTTTTAAACTTTGTTTCTCTGTATTGATGTTTGCCTGCAACAGTAGCAGAAAAAAGGGACTTGCACCTCACAACTTGATCTATTCTCCAGTCAATTAACATATGAACTACATAACGAAGCACTTCAAACTATTTGATGTTATCTAAGCTATTTTCTGTTTTTTTCTAGCAGTGGTGGATTTTGTGTTGCATCTCACTCAGATCTACAGGGAGCAGAAGCATGCAGCTTCATCTTTCAGTGCACTCCAAGAGGCTACATTCTTCAACACCCTGCACCACCCCCCCCCGCCCCCGTTTCCATGAGGCCTTGCAACGGACTCTTGTATCACAGTCAAACATGTTCTTTTCTGAAGGGAGCACTCAGCATTTCAAGCTAAGCCAGAGAGCAGCTCTAATATTTCATTCTTCCATACTGCAGGAGAGGTTGCACTTACTGTCTGACAGAGTACAATACTTCTCAAACTCCTCAATCAGTTAAGTATTGCGTATTGGAAATCTTATACTCTTCTTGTGAAGAGCTGGAAAGAAATCTCAGTAACGTAACCCTGTAAGAGTCTTTGGATTTTTTTTCATCTGCATGATTTATTTTACTCACTGAGAAGGGCAATGAGCACTGAAAAATTTAAGGCACTCTTACATTAATTACTAATTTACAGATATTCTTAAGTCCTTTCTCACCGGTCTTCTGTCCTTCCCTCTACTTTTTCCTTCTTGTTCAGTTTTTTAAAAATTTTCTATATCCTTTCAAAAATGTACAGATCAGCTTCCTTTGGAGTAACTAAGTATAGTTCTTCTGTAGTTTATACTATTTTCACATGGATTCAGTACAAATCACTTTTCATTATAATCTGTACAATTTTTAAATACTTATAGAAATTCTCTTGTCTTTACACTTTCAACATTGTGCCTTCACTTTTCTTCACAACTGTTAAAAATTGCCCAGCTCTTTGGATTTTATGGTTAAGGTTGAGCATATAGAACCATATTCAGATGGCCTACCGCTCCTAATATTTTCTATTGGCTAGGCATTTCTGAAGGCCAAAAGGTCTGGATGGGGTCAGAAAATCCAAGCCAAAGGGCCTCCAATGGCATCTGGGTCAAACATTATATCAAGCTCTCATTACATCATCACCACATCACAGTGTTGGGTAGAGGCCACTCTTAGACATGTCGGAGGAGAAAAGGAAGAAATTCAGGGATAAGTCCTGTATCAGAGAAATTGCTGACCATTAAAGGTAGCTAAGACACTCCAGTGTCTGAAACTGCAAAATGTCAGGATCAGCCAGATAAAGTTTTCTAACATTCACCTTTCATCCAGAGCCACAGGAGCTAGTAAGGCAACACGTAAAGTACAGGAAAGTTTCAGAGAGCTATGTCAACTCTGAGTGACAAATCATCATTTCAAGAATAAGCCTTAGTCAGTGGACATGTGCGTGGCTGAGAGGCCCCAGAAGAGCAGCTCTACGCTAGAAGGCTCCTAGGACTCTGGGAAGAAGCTGCAGGTGGGGAGAACACAGTTCCCAATGCCCTGGAATTGACATCGGCTGACCGTTTTACAGGGGTGTGAATGCAAACAACAAAATCCTGTATGTGCCAGCAATGTGGCAAACAAAAAAGACTCACAAAGGCTGGAAATCTCCCTCCAGGAATTACCACAAGCTATTTTTCAGTTGCATAAATGTCAATTTATTTTCTGATTAAACCAAAGTCTACATAAGCAGAGACAGTCACTCAAGTCAGAGCTCAAAAAAGTACTAAGCATAAATTCAGAAAGACCTATGGTGAATTACATACCTTGCCAGAAAACATAACGAGCAAAGCTATGGGCAATTGAGCTTTGTGAATGACACAGGGCTGAGGACATGGGAAGTCTCATTCTGACATGATGAAACCTTCCAAGCACTAAACGATTATGACCAAACAGGCACCTTTCCCTCCATCTTTTTCACTTTTTAGAACAAGTCTATATCCAAACTTGAAATGTAACAGAAACAAGTAGATATGAGTGGAAATGCCATCAATCACAAAATTCACAGGCAACAGCAAACAAAAAACCACCCTCAGTCCTGCATAGAACTGGAAGATATCTCATCCTGAAGGTTCTTATTTTTGGCATGCATTGAAAACAGACTTCCAGAGTGCAAATCCAAGACAACGATTTCATGAAGAAATACATGAGATTTAGCTACTGATTTGAAGGGATTGTTTTAGAACAGATGAACATAGAGGTCACTTTGAATTAGAAAACAGATTAAAGATTAAATATAGTACCAACAGTCACAAGTACACTTGGACCTCAGCTTATACGGATTTATTAAGAGCCATTGCTGAATAAAGCCCCTAGACTTATTTCTAACAGTGTAGGATTATTATTCAGTTCCGGTTTTGAGACTCTAGGTGTTCATTTTATTTACATAATGCATATATGGAATAGTGTGCTCATCTAAACTCAGCTGAGTACACAGAGAAGGGATACAGTTGTCTGAGAACATCAGGTTATTGATAACTCAGAGACAACTGTCACTGTAGTATTTGACGAATAGACAGCCTGATCCAAGAAATTTACAGAAGCGAAGGTAATGATTTCTCTGTGTGTAAACTCTCTCTGTGCACAGTGTCACAGAGTAGTAAGTGAAGTAATGTAAAGAGGGGGAGAATCACAACCCTTTGTGAAATGTTTCAAGCAAACATTGAAGTATCAGGAATTTGAGCTGACTTGAGAGTCATGTAAATAGTGTCAGCTTATAAAAACAAGGTGATTCCCTGGATAGGAGAATACCCGTACAGCGTCAAAGCTCCCATGCGTATGTAAACATTCTGTGTAAATATTTGGTTGAAGGTTTCACTATAGTGAGCTTTTGCTGTCCCAGAGTGTGGGCGTTGTCTAGAAACCTGAGATCAGGAATGACATGATCTCATCTCCCATTACTTAGATAACTGCATTTGATGCATGCCTCAGGGAAATTGAAATTATCTTGGCAGAGGATAAAACAGAGGATTCAAATGTGCTCTTTAACTGATGATCTGGACTTTGAGAATGAAGTCCCATCTGATTTCAAATAGACTTCTAAATATCAGAGAGGAGTTGACAGAAATAAGAGAGTTCAAGGAACCACAGATGCAGTTAGTGTCAAGCAATTTAAGCTTGGTTTTAGGACATTTTTCAGTGGATTCTATTTGCTTGCAATTTAGAGGCTTCCGCAGCTGAGGGTATGGGATTGTGTCATTTCATGAGAGTTACAAGCCATTAAAAGGAACAGAGACATCAGTTTAGATGTTCTTTCTGGAGCATTTCACACGCATTCCACAGGCCAAAGGTAAGGCACAGCTCATAAAATTGTACAGCACATGATGTTCTTATCAAGGGGGACACATTTTGGAGACTACTTTCATTGCTTATGGTTTGCCAGAGAATACAAGCATGTCTTTCATATATAATGAAATGAGTCATATTTTTAGAAGATTGTCTAATCGTCCTGATTTTGTTCTATAAGGTGAGACTGTTAAAGGAGCACAGGGTGGCCTTTTGGTCAGACAATATAAGAGGTGTGCAGCAATTAACAGGCAGACAGCAGAATCAGGAACAGTGATTAAATTATAAAGAGTTTTTGTCCTAAGGTGTTTGATCCTCAATATATCTTTCAGGACTAAGCACGTGCCTAGGATTTGTAATCAAGTGGTTGATGTTCACATTCACTTACTTTCAGTGTTCTGGCTTCAGTATTCTGGCTTCTGAAGACAGTATCCAATGCTGCCAACAATATGGGACAATCAGTTATTAAAACCGATTTAAGAAACTTGGGGCCACCAACACAAATGGTTGAACCTGCAAAAAGATGGCTAGTCTCAGTGCAAAACACCATTTTGTTTCTATGATTATTTTCAGAAGCTGCTTTAGTCTGCCATTAGCTCCAAAAGCAGCAGGGGTTAGAGTTCCACTCAGAGACTACCAGAATAAGTGTCTATCCGATCTAAGGTCTAGATTGTGTTAAGAGTTGAAAAACCACTTCAGAAAAAGTGATTGAAAATTTGACAGTGTCAGGTTACTCCAAATATGGTAGGTAATACAAGAGCTATGTCTTTATTAGAAAGCTTGATTGAAAATAATTTAAAAATTATTTAATACGCACTTGTGTATGTTTGAAACCTAGAACGTCAGTATTCCCTAGTACCTAACTACAGCCACATTTCTGCTGATAGCCTCTATAATAATAAGAAAGAGCAGAGTAGTATTCTCACACCCTTATACATACTACATATCACTTCTACTAGGCTGACATAAGGATGGCCATGACAACTGTATGTAAGTTCTAGAAGGGCTTTTGTAACTACTCTTTCAGGAGAGCATGCAAGAAGGCATCCCTGCTCCCTCATCACATAGTAGTCTAATTAGCAAGTAAAAGTATTAAAAGCATCATCCGAATGATTGACATTTAATTTGCAGAACTTCAGACAGGACTATAGTTCTGTTACTAGGTATTACCACAAAAACCTCCTATTCATTCCAGCTGTTTCAGTAGCTCGAGTATGATTACCAAAATTATGAAACACTGACAAAGAGACGAATAAGAGTGTGACAAAACACAGTTACTTGTTCTGATTTAGACAGTTATAAACATGGGGTTTGGGCCAATGTATACCAAACACTTTTTTAATAGAAAGGACCTGGAATGAGTTTCTTCACGGATTATGTGTTTCCTCCTCTAGTTTGGGATTTACTCACTTGTGATTCTGGCAGCCACTACTGAATGAAGACTAGGAAGCTCTTCCTCACCAACTAAATGCTTAATAACCAGAGGGCACATAAATGTTCAATATCAGCCACTATTTGTCAGGACTAGTGGAGGTATCTTTTTGCATGCTGAAAATCATTGCAGATACACAAAAAAATGCAAACATATTGCTGACCCAAACTCCCTGAATTAAATGTTTTAGGAAAACTAAAGCTGTAGTTGATTGCAATTACATTTTGAAGTGTAAATCTCTGCCAGGGGCAGGCATGAAACACTGACAGCATTTTTTTTCCTATCTCATCTCTACAAGCACGTGGAAGTGAGGTGAGTCTCTACATATTTCATTTTCTACCACTGAGACGGGAAAAGTGATCGCCGAGTGACATTTGGAGCTGGAACCAAGTGAACTATGACTCAACCCTTCCTGATTTCAGATTGAGCTGATTTCCAATCAGCCTCTGAAGACTAGGCTACAGCAAATGCAGGAAGGAGCTATGGTTTGAGAGAATTAAATATAGTCTGGTATTGATTTAAAGAGAGAAGGATGGAATGCAACTGCAAGAAAAGGCTGGGAGGAAAAAGCTGAGGGTGTTGGTTGTATACCAACTTTCATATGGACTGTAAGAAACTAAGACTCTTAAGGGGTTTAAAAAAAAAGCCACAAAACTAAGTAGCTGTGCTTCCCTGTGTCTACTTCTATGGTATAACTGATCTCTAGCTACAGTCACCTTCAGATCTGGTTGTTCTTCCTTATCAAGGATAGACCATACTAACATTTTTAAAGGGTAGAGCTAGTCTGTGTTTCCTTCTCTCCTGTATGCAATGAGAGCCACTAGACTCAACAAAAGAATTAAAGAATATTATTTAAGTGAGAAATTCAAGTCCCCAAAAGCTACAAAATGCCAGAATTAACGTCGCTTGGGAAAAGTTGACCTTTCCCCTCCCCCCATGCATAATCATAATGACAGAAATTTTAATTACAGGACCATATAATAATTTTTCCACAGCAGCCCCCTGCCTTGCTTGAAGCCCAAGATAAATACTGCTCAGAGAAAGAGACAGCTCTTCAATATTTCTATCCTTAACACGCTATTACTGGCCCCTGTTTTATTTACTGCACACCATCAAATGCCTGCAGTGAATGCAGAATTGTTTATTTCCTCATGGTGTTTCTAGAGTGCTCATCATCACAGAATCTTCATGCCTTGTAAACATTAATAAATTCATCTCCACTATGAGATGAGAGTGTTATTATCTCCATTTTACAGGTGGGGAAATCAAGACAAAGAGACTTACCAGAGGTCAAAAAGTTAATAGGTAGCACAGCCAGCACTGGAACACAGAACTGCATTACTTCTAAGAGACTGGTCTAGAGAGTTGAGTGCAGTGTCCTACTACTAGCACTTCCTGGGATGAACTCTCACATAGTGCAGCTGTGTATACTCTGATCTTTTCCATACCTGCCTCTGCGACCTTGAACTGATGTCAAGGAATTGAGGAATGTACAATTAGTGGCCTCCTGCCAACATTTTAGTTTAAATAACTCAGCATTGTATAAAAATCTGGCAGAAACATGGATCAAACTAAGGTCTCTGCTGCAATGTGAACTTTTGTCATTCATGAGACCAATCTCTTTCTTCCTGAAACTCCATCTTTTTTTCCTCTATGTAATTCCATTACTAGAGAAAATAATAATAATTAAAAAATCCCCTAAATGGGTTATCTTCTACACAGCCACAACTCCTCTTCAGGACCTTGTCTTTTGTGCATATTGAATAATGCAGAGAACTCGAGTACAAAACAGTGTGTGATCATGTGGCTGAAGACTTTATCATAAAACATAAATGTAAGAGGAACAAACTAAGGTTGTGCAGAAAACCATAAATCCAATATTGCTTCAGCTTCTGGTAATTGACTTTCTAACTCAGTTACTATTCTTTTAATAGTAGCTTTTAAAGTTGCTGGCCTTTTTTTAGTAGGAAAAAAGTAAAGCAAATTCAACTGCATGCAATAACAGGCAAGTCAAGCTTGCATACCAGAAGGGCTGAAATCCTGACACTTGAACTTGGGAGCATATCTTGTGCTGAAGGATTAACTACATTGCTGACAACAGGAGATAGTTGCTGCTCTAGGGAAGAGATGGAAAGCTGTTGGCTATGGTCTACTTCTACTCGCACTTCTCTTTGTCCCTCACCCAGACAGACTGTTGTCAGGGTTCCTAGTGTAGTATGTTCAGTTGCTGCTGTCGCTTTAATAGTGTTACAGCCTTAGTCTTTTATTAGAATGAGCGCTGATAAATACTTTGAATTGTTCTGGAACAGAATAGTGACAAATACTTAATGAAATTTGGGTGCTTCTCTTTACCAGTTCTACTCAGAATTTATATATCTGTTCAATCAGTATTTTGACAGCTTGCCACATAATTGCCAGCAGCACAGGTAACAGAAGGTAATGGACCATTTTTTCCTCCAAAAATATATATTTTGGACAAAGTGAATGGAAATTCAGTAGGGAAAAAAAAAAAAGACACTTCTTCAGCCATGGGGTTTTAGCCCTGCAGAATATTCAATCCCTCTTTCAAACAACATAAGTGTTAAGAGCTCTTAAAAAAAAAAGATGAATAAAACAGAAGCAAGTCCTATAATGAAAAGTGTTAGGCCTCCCAAGTATAGGCAGCAGTAGGTATTTACTACCTAGCTATTACAAGCAGGTTTTGAAAGCAATCGAGTCAGGGTCTGTCTTAGAAGTGCTGCTCCCACTGCTTCCTTCAAAAAATTCAGTGTAGTATGATATTGCCAGACTGGACTCCATGGCACACACATGATGGCAGCCAGCCATCATGGGGATTATCTATTATCACCTAGGGATCATTTAATTATTTAATACCACTCAGCTGAAATGAAATACCCTCGCCATTCTGAGTGAGCAGTATTACAATGGGTCCAGAAAAGACCTACAAAACCCAGGAACAAACTGTTTTGTGGAAAGTGTTCACATTTTTTAGAAGCTCTAGTCTTTACAACTGTCTTGTCTAAAATCTATCACTGAAAAAAGTTTATTCTCCAAGTGGAGATGAAGTCATCTTTTCCCAGGTGAATATTTTTTTGGGTAGTACACTGAAACGAATATGATTACCATTACATCATACAATATAAATAAAGTTGCAGTGTCATTATTTCTCCTGTTTGCATAACGGTTAATGAAATTGGGAGCAAGAAGTATGCGGGAGGATGCAAACACTGAAGTTCCCATTCTCACAGATATGAGGGAAAGTACAGCAGCTTATTAGTTAAAAAAAACCTGGGACCAAATAGACGATGTGGATTCTACCCTGTTATTTAAAAGCAACAGTTTATAGCTTTAACATCCTTTTTCTTTTCCAGGTATGACATGCAGAGCTGTATTTGCAAGACCAGATAACATGAACAAAGATAAAAATAGTGTCAGTGTCCATTTATGATCCTATAATTCTAAGGTGTCAGTTAACAAAGAAATTGAATACAAAACATGTAGATGTAAAAAAAAAAAAAAAAGGCCAAACCTACAGGCAAACTATGTAGCTTTATGCAAGCTGCATGACTGACATAAGCTATTTACCATTTTATCAGTGATTGAATAATAGGAGCAGGTGTTCCTACTGGTCTAGGCGGAATACTCTCACTAAACATTTTCTAAATCTATCGCTCTTGTATCAGTGATGCATTGTGTTGCTGTATTTTCCAGGGCCTAAGTTATGAAATAAATTCACAATACACTAGCTTAGAATCAGCCAGCAATGCTTATATCTCAGGTACTGTAAGCTATTAATTCTTCATTTAGGGGAAAATGAATTCAGTTCCTCCAAAGAGATAGTGTATTTTCCTTTAATTTTTTATGTACAGTGCCTAGCACACTGTCTGTATGTAAACCATGAACAGAAATAACAATTTTAACAATTACTATTTTCTCATGGACTTCAAGAAGAAGAAAAAGAAGAATGTGCAAGTAATAAAATAATTCAAACCCATCTATCTATATGTTTTAAAACACTGCAGCTTTCACATACAGTTTTGAATGCTCCTAAAAAATAAACATATTTAGGAACATTTCTAGTGCATGCTTACTTTTTGTTTTAATTAAAAAACCTGTGAACATAAAGGAAGCATTTACCTAATATATGCTGAAATATTATTTATACCTATTCTTCTGATGCATTCATCACCAAGCAGCAAAGATGGTAATGACACACATACACAAGCATTTTTAGCTTCGTAAAGTTTCAGATCTATCTCTTTATATCAATATTAATGCTGCTTTTAAGAGCAAAGATGATCTTGTTCTTTTCACCCACCATCCCTTCCCATAACAAAGGCTATTTCCTTCAAAAACTGTAGTTCATAGTAAAGTACCTTATAAACTTTTTTTGCATTTTATTCCTCAATCTATATTTTAGCAACATACAATTCTTTAAGAAAATTATCAAAACAATAAAATATCTTTTAAAATGTTTGTTACCATGTCTTGGAAACCTTTTTAGTTATTAGCAGTTCATCAACAGTCGGGTAGTTCTGTATATTGCTATCTCTTATACCTGTGAAATCACAGCTATATACACATAGTCAGGGAGCAATGAAAAATGTGCCTATTCATAGAAAGTAGAATAAAAATACCAGATCCGATTTATTCAGTTTTCTGTATCTAGAAAAGAAAACAATCCAACAGGACTATTTATGGAAAAAGACAGAATGAATAAAGTAAAATTAGGTCATAATGCAACAAACAGTAAAGTTGAAAGTGGGGCTAAACTTGTACACTCTATTAGCTGGAGTTCAGATCATTTAGAGCAGATTTGGAAATGAATGGCTGTCATAGATTTTTGTCAAATTCTGATTTCAATTTGCATGGTGAATTAGTGTCGTCTTCTAGATCATCCCCAAGCTCAATCAACAAAAAATATTTTCTTCAAAGAGGAGAATGCTAACTTTAAACCCGTAATTCAAACTTTACCTTCCAAAAGTACATTCTGTACAGTGTTCACTGCTGTGGCCTATGTCTGTGTATTAAATTAAATATGTTCTAGGCTCTCTTGTCATCCCTCCAATCTTTGCTCATCATACCTAATATGCCCGGTTATTTACCTCTTCACTATATTTGCACTTAATTTTTATTTGCCACTGTTGACTCTATTGTTATTGTACATAACATCAAAAATGCTGCCTCCTTTTACTGCTTCTTAGTCTTGTATGACACTGACAATAAAAGGCACTACAGAGCAAGCAAGAATTAAAAACCAAGTCTTCGACTGATAAGAAGCTAGTAAGAACAGTGCACTATAGCTCTACATATAGAGTCAAAACCTTCCCCACCATATGCTTGACCAATAAGCCACTGCTGTCTTTTCACAGATGAGGGTGTTGCAAGACCTTCGATTTTGCTGGTGGTCAGGGTGTTGCAAGCATTGAATAACTATGAAGAAATTTGGCATATAGTGCAACACACGTCCAAATTACCCTATGGAAACCTTTCTGAAAATAAGGGTAGCTTTTTGATTAAGCAATGTTTTTTTTTAAAAAAGGACAATTTTCTGTGGAAAATTTAAAGACAGCAAATAAAAACCCCACCTTTGTCTTCAGAAAGATGAAAAACTGTGCTAACCTTCCCTCTTAATCCTCTGCCACCCACCTTCTGGACTGTCTGACCACCTCTAGTTTCAGTCCAGAGAGGAAAATGATGATTTTGTGCAAATATTTTCTGCTGTCTTCTTCTTTACATCCCCTTCTCTATCTGCATGGAGTCCACTGCAGCAGGAATACTGCTCCATAGCTGTCATGGGGCTAGAGAGCAAGGGCTGGAATAGAAGGGTACAGAGAGAGACACAGAGAGACACATATGGTCTTGGTGGTCTATGTGACTATTCTGTCATACTCACTCCCATGAGTGAGTATTGGATGGAGGATGACAGCTCCTTTTAGTATTTACTGAGGCTGACAGCCCCTTTCCAAATGCATGACTAGTGCTTATGTATGTTCTTTTTGCAGGGCTTTGCACACTCCAAGGATCTCAGCGTCATACATGTCACACTATAGAAAATCTGTCTTTGCCAACGGGAATGCAGGGTTTCTGGGTACCATAGCCACACAGCAGTCAACCATGTTTTGAAGCAGAAGCACACCTCAATGTCCAGAAAAAGGAAGCATTCCTTTTTTCTGAACAGAATTTCCACCCTGAGATTGATAACTGTTTCCCAGCAAAAAAGTCTTGTAGAAGCTAGTGGGTTTTCAATGTTTTCATGAGCAGTATCTATGTGATCAATTTTCCCAGGGAATATT
Organism: Gymnogyps californianus; assembly: GCF_018139145.2. NCBI lineage: Eukaryota > Metazoa > Chordata > Aves > Accipitriformes > Cathartidae > Gymnogyps > Gymnogyps californianus. Next base: position 42,160,018 of record NC_059475.1, on the reverse strand, counting down.
TCATATTAAAAAAACTCCCAACAAACTCTAGCTGCAACTTCTTAACCAAGCAGATATGGATATGGACACGTATGCACAGAACACCTGTATTTCTTTCTCAGTGGGGTAGAGTGTGATTTAACTTGTGCATGTACCAAAAGTCATAGAGAGTTAGCAAACACCTTTTTAATTCCTGGATCATTTTACTATGTTGCCTACTACCTCATGGTCCCTGGAGAATAGCTTCAAGTTTTATGAACATTCAAAACAAATTTCTATTAGACTGAACCACCTGTTACAGATGTCTTTTTAATAACTCACTTGGAGTACACTTGCGGTGACTCAATTAAATTAGCTTGAAATGTATGGTTATTCTTGTCCAATAAAACACTTTATTGAGAGTCCTTTGTGTTCATAACCAACCTTGGTAGCAATCCATTTCCAGTTGCAAGTTAAGACAGCACCAGCCCTTAATGTTCTAATAAACAAATGGTTTAACAATTGGGAGCTAATTGTCACAGTGGGACAGCCTGGGAAGCTTGTAATCAGGCCTGTATTGTCACAATTCATTTTCATATTGTAGCAAAATAATAACCTCAGGAGCCCTTTTGAATTAAAAGAAATCTCACTTTATACTCATAGATGCTCAGTCTATGCACTTTAAACCAGATTCAGTAATTTTAGACCACCTTAATCTCTTCAAAATCAACAGCTAACATTTTCTTGCTATGTCTAGGAATGACACTTCAGCAATAAAATCCCATTGCCAAAAAATGGATGGGATACATTCAGTGGCAAATTACTTGTAGTATTTTATAGATTTACTCCACTATATCTTTACTACAAATCTTACAAAATCAGCACTTATTTAAACCATAGGCGTGTTTATAGACAAGCAGATATTATAAATCATAGCCAGGATCCAACTGGTAAAATAAACTTACTTGCAAAGAGACATCTCTTCTAGGAGTATGCTACTAAATCCAAACCTAACTTCCTACAAACCTAATGTATCTGAATTCAGGGTACAACAGTGCTTGAGATTTTTTGAAATAAACTACTTTCTATTCACTCAACCTCACCTTCTCCATGCTTTTCTTAATTTATTTTCAACTAATCCTCTAACACTACTAGGATTTTTAACAAAGGAAACTATAAACATATTCAAAAAATCCATTTAAACAAAGTTAAAGAGAGACCCTTCTACACAAGAGCTTAAAACAAGATAACTAATTAAAGTAACACCTTCAACACTTCAGAAAATGCAAGTTGCAAAAAAACCCCCCAACGCTTCTGTTGTTGTTCACAATTGTCCAGATAACAAATCCATTTGCCAGTTTGGTACAACTCACAGTCTTTGCTTTAAAAAAGGCCTGGGACTACCACAGAAGGGTTGTCAGGCACTGGAACTCAGTTGCTTTATTCAAGACATGTGAAAAGCTTGCAAAACATATCTATTCCAGCTGAGTTGGAAGTATTTGGTCTCTTACTTACATAGACTTTCCCCTGTCCTTTTTTAACAAATGGAAGTCAGAAAATTAAAATGGTCATATATTCACTGGCTTCCGCTCAGGGAAGAAATGATATGCCCACTGCAAACAAAATCAGAATTGTTCATAAATTGGTTTGCGGATGCAAGTTGTGTCCCTTAAAATTCATTCTGGACGCAACATTTAGATGTGATTTTTTTTTTTGCTCCACCTATGAGAAAATGTCTAAATTATTTTTTCTGCACCAAGCCAAGACTATTATGGAAAATCCTAGTTATTAAACCAGCCCAACTGGAATTTCACTTTAAATTCCAAAGAAGAAGAAAGCAATTTTGTCAACTACCTTTTCAGAGATCATGTTTAGTTGCTTCTCTTACTGTACCAAATTGAGTAAGTACATCCATCCCATTAAGAACGTGTACTTACGAACTAGCTGGAGTCTCCTAATTATCATTTCTTCTTGTAAAATAAAAATGACTAAATCCTAAAGCACTTATTCTATGTTTATTTGGTGTTTCTTATTAAGACAAACGTGTAAAACCTGAGTGTTTAATTTCCCAAAGTTTGGCAATTACTATTCCCAGTAATTTTAAAATTAAAAATAAAACACTGATTATACCAAAATATAATCTCAATACGCTTTTAACCCCTTGTTCTACCAAAACCAAAACAAATCTAACCCCAAATCTCAAAACAAAAAATACCACTTGTTATTATCCCAGAAGTTTCTAGGTAATGAAAAAAAAAATCTCATGATGACTGCCCTTTATGCACCTGATCTCTTGACCCAGGTTTCAAGGCGGTTGTTGGTTCAGAACTTTGTGCATTTCTGCCTGGACTTTCCGCATCTTAAATATTCTAGCTGGTGTTTTTCCCACTGGTTCTTAAGAAAAGAAATATTGTTTAAAAAAAAAAAAAAAAGTGTCTCAAAGACTAATCATAGAGGAAATGAGAAAATGAGATAGATGGACAGCCAGAATACGTCATTAAGTCAGGACAACATTGTAAGCTTTAGAATCAATAAACGGAATCAAAACATTATTTGGACACCATTATGCAGTATGAAATGGAATTTTTTCTAAAGAGGATTTGCAGCCTTGAAACAGAAACAACAGGAAGAGGTGATTTTATTTTTTAAGATTTTAGTTCTGATTTGTACTATTCAGTTTTGTTAAACATAATACCTTTACTTTTGTTTCCTATGTTGTGTGGAGTAAACAATGACATTCAGTAGTCATGTTCTAGAGAAAAAATATATAGTATGCCCCTTTGGTGAAACAGTTTTTAAATTCTAATAGAATTTCAAGGTTATTATCTATTTCAGATCAACACTGGAGGTCAGAGTTCACAGCAGCCAGAATTTACAAACCTCCAATGGGTTTTGATTGACAGCAATCAGCATCTCTTCAGCATCACTGAGGGAACAAAGTACAGGTCAAGACAGCAGGCGATTTCATCTGTCATTTTTAATTATCTAAATGATATTCACAGACAAAACCTTTCCCATCCATCAGGGCATCGCATTACCATAGACAATGTTTGTTTAAAGAAGAGGCCATAAAATCAAACAATTATGAATGCAGACAAGCCTTGCTATTGACTGCATAAATAATCAAGTGAGATTTCCAAAACTCTCTGCTAATGAATTGGTAGATTGCTGGCAGGAAGTGGCAAGTAATAATACAGACAACAATCTAATGTTCTTATTGACTTTTACTAAAGCTTGGCTACAGTAGCAAAGATCCGAAAATGACGTCAAGTAAGGTTTCCATAGGAGCCGTATTGATATCAGTACACTGCTAAAATACAAGTAGTTAACTCCTGACCTTATAGTAGGACCAGCAATCCCCTGAGAGAGCTGAAACACTAGCAGTACAATACATCATGAGCTGAGCCAACAGCCTCAGGGCTCCAACAACATTACTGCACAGGAAAGGGTCCCTTCTTTTGCCATGTATAACAGTCTAATCCACAATAATTCTGCTGCAATCCCCAAAATTAACTCAATTTGAGTCTGTTATATGAGTAAATAAACATCTGTAAACTGAGATGGAAAAGTATGCATCTAATACTGTTATGAAAAATATGGTGTGCAGAATACAGTCTGTTGGAATGGACTCAGCTTTCTCATCCTGATGTCCTCAACAGGTTAACAAAAGTCACAAACAGTTTAAAGACCAGAATCACAGGTGACATAAATCACCATAAGTCCATTTACACTATCACGCCTACATCTCATTAAGTATAATCATAGGTAACTAACTGGCCCAAATGTTAATGACAGTATTGGTTTCATTAATCAGAAAAACCAGAAAATGATCTTTTCTGCTCAAGCCCGACTTGGTAAAACTAGTAAGAATCTCTTTCCCAGGTTCTAATAAACTAACATGAGACCTCTTTGAGGAAAAAAAAAAGGTACAGAAAGATGATATGTGAAATGTGCAGACTGTCTCCATTCAGTGGGGCAAAGCTTAAGATGACTTTTCTCCTACTAGGAAATACTTGAGAAGGATTTCCTCTGGGTAAAGGGTAAAGGAATTAGGGTTGACACCAGATGCACTGTGAAGACAATAGCCAGGTAGGTGTACAACGCAAAATAAGAGTGAGAGTTTTTTGCAAAGCCCATGAGGACAGTTATTGAGAGAGAAAGAACAGCAGAAACATTTCGCCTCATTACCACATGTAGACCAGATTGCTGTCAGCATGTAATTCTAGCTTCTTTCACCTGAAAGCATATCACTAACACTACAAGTTTCACACTTCTCACCCATATGATGTCCCTGGAACTGGTCTGGCAAACAGTATGGAGCAAAAAAGCAGTTCTGTACTTCAGAATCTCAGTAGTTTTTCCTGCCAAACAAAATAAGCCAATCTATGTTTGCAAAATCTTTAACTGCCAGCTGTGTTTCTGGGACTGTCCTTCACATCCGTTGTGTCTGAATGAGCCCAAACTAGTTCACTGATGGTCTCATATTAGCTCAATCACATTTTTCAAATCTTTATTAGCTCAAATCTTTATTAGCACAGATGTTAAAGAAGGAAACCGGACTGATCTCTATGGGATTCCAAAAAGCAAAGTTTTAAAAGGAAAAATGGAAAAAGCTCATGATCCAGAGAGATAAGGACTATCATTACATTTGATCTTGGTTTACAGAAAAAAAAAAAAAAAAGTGATGTCTAATTGGTCCCGTGTAACCTACCTCCTGGCCTAAAAAATTAGTGGAAAACTCTTCCCTTCCCTTTCAGCCCCCTTCCGTGTCCCCTCCCCCCCTCCCCGATTTTAATTTTCCTCAAAGAGTACAACCAATTCTTACCAAGCTTGGTCATGAAGACTAAACAGACATTGCAGATTGTATTTTTCTACTGCAATTTTCCCCCTTGAACACGTAATTGGTAATGAAAGCAAGGCATCACATTTTTACAAAGCATTGTGAAACTGTTTCTAAAAAACCCACTCAGAATTTCATCTCAGTAGGTAATACAGTATGGCTTGCTCTCTCACGCTGGTAACCAGACAACAGAAACATTAAGATTGCAGTAATGGCTTACAGCTCCTAGAACTGAGTCTTTTAGTTCAAGTTCCACAGGTTCAGGTTTTGAGCCTTAGGAATACCTGGTTAGTATTTGTTCTCATCAGCTCGCAAAGGTGACTGTGATACCCTAAATTCACCACGAATGGATGTCTGATAGAATACAATCCGTTTATGTCAATAGAAATCAGTCTAGATCTGACTGGAGTCAAGGCACTGCTGACCTAAATAAAAAATACAGTTCAACATTACAAAAATTTTTCTTTACTTTGAATGAAAAGGTTAATTATCTCTCAGTTCAGATCTAGATAATTTGACTGTAGCTGTATATTTCAATGGGAGAGAGATGCATGTAATTCAGATTTACATTCATGATTCTGGGTCATGGGAAGATCTGAGTTTCTAGAGAAGGCAGATACAACTAATAACTGCACCGAAATTATTTTAACTACAGGTGTTCCTATATAAGACGCTTTTAGCAACCACTGCTAACGTTTTACACACAGTAACTTGGTAACCGCTTGTTATAAAACAAGCAGTGATTCTTCCCAAATATGAAGAACTTTGGTCTATGCATTTCACCGGGAAGCTTTTGCCAATCTGTTATTTGTTTTATTTTGCAAGTTTAATACTATGATTTATTGAGATTTACCTTTTCTTACTCATAGGAACTACTTTTTGTACTACTAGCATTCTAAAAGAGGCTTAAAGTTTATATTCACTGTATCATAATACATTTTTACAATATTTTAAGTCCTATGGATAAATATCTCAGGGCTGTTAGAAAGGCATCTCTTTTCCCTAGGAAAACATACTGTTTTTTAAAAATCCTAAAATATATAAAAAATATTTTAAAATGTTTTGTGAAGAATGGCTCTCTAAAGTATTAAGTTGTGCTTAATAATATTCCTTCTTTTACTAAAGCAATCATTTACACCATGGACAGTCTGAATTAAAATAATCCATCAATGCATCATAGTTTGGTTGCAGGCAGTAACACAAAGGAGAATACCATGGCAACAAACCAATGGAACTCTAGAAGTTTCATAGTTTCAACAGAAATAAGGAGTCTCAGCTAGGTGTCTTTCTCAGAGAGGAAGCTGCCAATATTTATATGAAACATTACTTTTAGAAATTATGTTTAGTCAGTTTTTAACAGCACACAAGCCACTTTTGATTAAGAGAAGATTTTGAAGAAGGATGGTGGCATTTGGTCCCAGAACTTAACCCTGAAGCTCCAGTGGAGGAAAACAAGTATTAATGTAAAGTTCTTATAAGAGAGATCTTGACCTGACAGTCTAGGCAATACAGACACAATTGTTCTCAATGAATACATTACATTCCTTCTCCCCTTGATACTAGCAGTCATGATATTTTTAGTAGATGAATGATTTCCCGGGGAAATTCTATATTACAGGACACTTTGGATTTAATTCTTTTCATAGTTATCTTCTAAAAGGTAAGGCTACATTCCAGCAAAGGACTTTAAAGCAAGTGATTACTGACTTAAGAACGTATTTCAGGCTTTTTATAGGTTGGTGACCTAAGAAATGTGACCAGCTAAAGTTCTTTGAGAAAGATGGTAAACAAACTTAAACATTTAAACCATCTTTTTCAATGGCATTGTTATTCCAGTGCCCCAGGTTGAAATATCCCAGGTTTCAAATCACAGAAGCCAGGAAAAATTATTAAATCAATAAGAAAAAACCACAACCACCCCAAAATAATTCCACTGTCAAGGAAATTTTCTTTGCTGAAGATATTTTCTAGATTTGCAAAGCTATCTAAAGAAAGCAATATGACGAGAATGGTATCAGAAAGTTGTGTGACAACCTCATTAGGTACTGATATTGCTTCTTCATCAATAACAAAAAAAATACCTGGTGATGACAACAGGCAGGTATTTTTCAAGTCAAATCAGTCTAGAAGTGTTTAGCTGGTGTAATTAGAAAATGTCCTATCTCAAATGGCTCAATAGTTGCACAAAATAAGATTGTCGCATGACCAGACGTCAAAACACAATATCAACAAAAACTGCAAAGGAAAAAAAAGAGCTGAACAGCAAATAACTCTCTCCTTGAAAGCAGAAATCAGGATAATATATGCTTGCACAAAATAAAACAAGGAAATTATCTTGAAATAAATGAATCTTAATGAATGATTTTGTTATATTGACAGGGAACTATTAATAATCTTGTTCTTAAGAGAGGTACTTCATTTGAAGGAGGAAATCTTTCTACCTATAATGAAAGCTGTTAGGCTCTTCTTCAAAAGCCTTTGCAATACCAGAATATATTCAGTCATTTTCCCTCAGCAGCTCATGGCATTCAGTCCTGGATACTGTTTCTTTAATCATTCTTACCATAATCTTTTTGTTTCTGCTTACATGCACCTATTAAGAGAATCATTTAAGCATCTTTTAAGTTAAGCATAAACTTAAGTGTAGGGTTGAACTGAAGCACAGAACACAATTCCAAACAAGTTTATCATAACTGATTGGCCAGACAGACAATATGTGTTCTCAGGAGTCTAACCTTTTCAGCTCTGGTTCATTAACAGTGATATAATTCAGGAGTATCCACTGGAGTCAGTGGATTAAACAGTTTTAAAAAAGAGTGAGAGGAGCCACAGGACTGAATTACTTGCATTTGTGAGGTCCACACAGTGGATGACATTTCCTGCTTCTTAACAAAGCATTAAAAGTTAGAGAAGTAAACTTCCACTTAGACGCTGTCATAAATTTCAGCAGGACAAGGTCTTAGGACCTCTGCCAGCTTATACATTTCTAACAAAATAAAGCTTGTAAGACACAAAGTTTGGGTTGAGAGTTCCAGTTTTTTACATTTGAGAACTTTTGCATTTTGAAAAACGAATGTAGCACTTCCAGAATTTAACCTAAACATTGAAATGCATTTTCATACATTCAGTCAGTTCCGTATCCTGAAAAGGTCTGGCTCAAAATATGCCCTGAATTTCCTCCTTTCTACTCTCCTATGCAACTGAAAAACTGTTCTCACTTTCAGAGTAAAAAATTCGGTTATATCCATGTGAACAACTGAAATAAAATCTACTAAATTGTTATTGTGGCTTTTGGAATCATTATGGTTTTTTTATTTCAAAGAGGAATGCATCTGGGATTGTTTCTCCACTGACTTCCATTCTGCTAGTCTGTTCGCTACAAGATTTTGGTCTTTGTATTGTATTGTAAAAACAGCAACTATTTGTAGAAAATCTGTGTCTTCAGTGTTTTCCACACTACATTAATTTACCGTGCTAGGTGTTCTCATCTTTTATTTGGACTGAATTTTTAATATACCATTAACTACATACTGTGGCTCTTGCAGCATAAAGTTCATGGAGGAATTTGACTTCAGATGATCAGCTAGAAATTTATCATGTGGCCTAAAGGTTTAGCTCTGCAGCAATATTTCAAAATACACAGTATTTAGGGAAAAGGAGAGCAAAATCGGAACACTGCCACATGGCTTACTTATTATTCCACTTCAGGATCTTTTGTAGTATGAATTGTGCTGAGGAGGTCACACAAATGGATCACAAATCTATAATTTTGGTCATAAAGGAATGCTTGTATCTTTATATAGCCATCTTCAATGCCTGCTGAATTCCACAGCCATATCTTTTTTCCTGTGGACAGGATGGCCAAATAGAAATCTCTGTATTCCTACTAGTTCTTTTAATCTACTATTAATACAGTCTGCATTGTTCACTACTGCTTTTCTGTTAATATTCCTATTCTGAACAGTGACAACCAAGAAGTTTCACATCTGAACCTTCAGCCTGACAGGACAGAGTGAAACACACAGGCATTCAGGTCTGCCTTTCCTTGGGGTGCCTGCAGAATACATCAGTTAAAGTGAATAAAATACTGAGTACTTGAATAATCACTAAATAACATCACTTTAAATTTTAATGAAAATAGTAATTTATCAATACATTGGCTGCTACATTAATCAGGAAAAAATATTCCCCCTCCCCTTAAATTATTCTCATAAAATTCATGTTAGAGCTCTTTTGATGTGCTAGTATGTGGGGGACACTCATAAACTCTAGTTCTAGACAATTAGGGTTAATTTCTGTGCTTCTGCTATAGTCACGAAAGAGAGAAAACTTACTCGAATGGGTAATTCACAGCAAAAGCTTTATTTCATAGTTGTGAAACGCCTGCTATTTCTAAAGTTAGCCTTCTGCATGCCCCAGACATCACATAGATGGTTTGGTTTAAATGAAGTGTTTCTGCCAGAAAAGATACAATTCATCTGTCGTAAGAAAAATCAGGAATGAATACAGTTTAATGAAACAGCACAACCAGCAAAATAATAATGCAGAACATTTTTTAAAGTTTTCAATACTTTCAAACAAGAGATTTTCTGGGGAATTACCTCCATGGTTTTATTTTCCTTTTTTCTAATATGAAGTGCTTATTCCTTATATAATGCATAAAACGCTTTATAAGAAATAAGATCATAGTGACAGACACCTGCGACATCTCTAAAATTGTATGTCACAAATCACAGCAGGACAATCAAATAACTAATATTCAAAGTACTACATATTAAGGACTAAAGGAAATACAAAGGAACTCTATTATTGTACAGAAAAAGCAAACTCAGCAGAGAACATTTTTGTTTCTATTTTAAATTTTATGTCCTTTTTTATCTCAAGAGAGATTTATAAAGACATAAGTTAATTGTGTCTTAGTGGGTTAAAATGGTAAAAGATGGGCATTGTGCCTTCTCTTCCTCTTATATTCCCGATTTTTTGATTTTGAAACATTCCCCTTTTAAAACAAAACCAAAACCTCCCTTCTGTCAATCAATATAAGCACTGGTTAAAATGAAAAACACACTTCATAAAATCACACCTTTAAGAGAAGTATTATTGTTGTTTTTATTAACAACACTTTAAAATAAAAGTACATAATTGCTAAAATACAATGAAATCCCCAAGGCAGAAGCACGTTAAGCCATATTAGTTCCAAATGACTAAAATTTTTATAGCACTAGCTAAATGAATTAATAATTATTGGCTACGTGTTTTAAAAGATTGCCACTTTTTATTTAAAGAGCTATGAAGTACATGCTGCACTGTTGGTAATCCTTCCAGTTCCACTCTCTTTTAGAACAGAGGAGACTTCTACAGCCCTCCAGACTTAAAAGATCAGCTCCCAATAATCCCTATATACCATTAGAAAAAGTTGACTAGAAGTTTTCAAAATAAAAACATACAAGCAAAGCTGTGGGAGAGAGCTGATAAAAGTAGCATGTGTTCATGTTCACAGTCCACTGCTCTCTCTTTTTGTGAAGAAATATGTATCTAAGTCTATTCAAGGGTAAATTCAGCTCTGGCATTTTGACCACTTAATGCTTACAGTGAATTTAGTTTAAGGATCTAAGTCTAAGGATCTAAGTCAGGCAAGAAGTAAATGCTCCACTGATGTGTACAGATACCTCTGAAGGAGATTACAGGCAATTAAAGAAGATGGTTTAAGCTTCCTTTCCAAGTTCTTTTACACTTTCATACTGTAAAGGAGGCCAATGTGCTGAGTTTCTCAGTCCCAGAGTGTCCTTGATGCTTCTTGGTGTCAAGCATTCATTCCTAAATGAATACTTCTATTTCAAACTCTCTGGAAGACAGCCCTCCCGTTAGCTTATACAAGTGAAAAGTAGTATTGGATAAAGAACTTTGCTGAAGGAGAAAATATTGGGGGAGAGGGGAGGCAGAAGCCTGCATGTTTTTCACAGGATTTTCTCACTCTCTCAGATTGCTCTGTGTGGCATGAATGGATTTGACCTTCACAGGGTTTTGAAACTGGGACAGTATAGGAAGAGAACTTCTTTATTAAAGAGAAGTTATTTCAGGGTTTCTGAAGATCAAGGCTGAGTTAGGAACCCACACCAATTCTCCCAGGAGAATGAACAAGTAAATATTAACAATTTCTTTTCCACATGAGAAAAAACACTTGTAAGTTCCAGTCCTTTCAGATGGATTCTTTTTCTTTTAGCATTTTAAAAATGCTGTCATTTCCTCAATGTGTCACTGCTTTTTATATGCCTGCATAAGCAGAAAAACCCTTATGCATCACAATCTTGCCATGAATGGGAAGAGCCCTCATACAATCTCGCAGGACATCTTTTGACCTAAATTGGCCTTTCAAACATAACAGCACTGCTTCAGAAGACTTGGCTTATCCATTCAGTGACTGTGCTGGCTGGGATCTCTAACTCATTGGGAATACAGAATCTGCTCAAGGTTGGGAGCCAACTGCTGGTGTAACACTGACAGATGCAGGACCCATATGCCCAAGTCTGGGTAGGATGCCTGTATCACCGGCATCTGGATGTCAGCTTTTCTTTTCTGGCTCTACTGCTGGCTTTGCAGATAAACCCAATTGTTTGTCTGCTGCGGGTCAGCCTGCTGCTGCCCTGTAGTCATGTTTCTTGGATTAGTGAGTGGTTCCTCTCTATTAAGGAGTACTATCTGAGCATAGTATGCATCCCTTAATGCTTTCATATGCCACTACACATCTAATTCCAGTATTTCTACTGTTCCTGGTGATTTAGGCACAGATGATGAAATCTTGCAGGTGCAGCAAATCTGTAAAATGTATAAATGTTCATTCCCCGTCTAGTGGCTGGGGAGCTCTGCTGATACCATCCATTACTTTTTAATCCTAAACAATTTTTTACTGCTAGATATACTGCCACGAATTGCAAGTGTAAGATTTGGATGACACCACAAAGACATTTTTATAAAGAGCAACACCACATTAAAATGCTCTATATGGTAAAAAAAAAAACAAAAACAAACAAAAAAAACTATGTAAAAATTTGCCAATATATCATTGACACCTACTTAGAAATTTGCATGTGTCACCCTTGACAGGCACATTCTTAACACTAAAGAAAATAAAATGCTCTTTAACTAAAATGCTGTGCTCTGCTGCTGTTCTTCCTTAGTTGCTTTGAAAAAGTATAAGTTTTTTCCTTTTGACTTGAGAATGCAACACTACCTTAATACTTGGGAGCAAAGCTTGATAATACCCATAAATTAAGAAATGTTAACCATTTCCTCAGGTAAGAAATGGGAAAGGCCACTTTCCATTTACATTCTAAGTCTCCCAAAGTCACAGCCTCTCCATGAGGGAGGTCACTGAATGTCATTCTAGAGCAAGGCTTAAGGGTATACACGCTCTTAAATTCAGCAATAGCAGCTACAGTCAATAATTCATACCCTCATCAGGAATAATCTGTTTGGGAGTTGGGGAAACTTTTGTAGAATGAATGCCAAATGCTGCTAATTAGCCGTTGGCAAACACTGGAAATGTGGGGGGCAGTAAAAAGTCAGTAGCCTAAATGTGCAAGGACTAGACATGAAGCAACCCTCTTCCTCTCCCACAGCATGTGCCCAACCTAATGTGGACTACTGCATCCTAAAATGCAAATGTGTGGGGGCCTAAGTAGACACAAATAAGAATCCCTGCAACACCCTCAATGTCAATGCCAGTGACAACAAAAGCAGGCCTTTCTACAGGAAGGTGTAGTACCTTCTGCTGGCCAGCTACAGGTTTCACAGGCAGAGCTTTAGGAGTCTACAACTAGGTGTTCAATTGAAAATATCTATTTTTGTGTGCCAACTGCAACACATAAAATGGCTACTTGCAAGAAACTAGACACATAAAAACATGGAAAATTACTTTCATTTTCAGGACAGTAAGTTTGGGGTTATAATAAACATAACCAAGTATTTTTTCTTTTTTTGATAGAGCAATATAACACTGTATCCTTGAAAATTTGAATTGTTTCCTACCTTCTAATATACATTTTGATGACTATTCTTTATGTTTAGAATAATATCTAGCCCTTTTTCTTCAAAGGGAGGATCATATTCTGTCTTTGATTTTGCTTGACTATGTAATTTATAAAGGATGAAAAACCCCGCCTTGATCATTACTGTTTCAGACATGTAAATGTAAAAATTAAAAAAACCCAAACACTACCACCAGCAGCACACCAAACAAACCCCCAAAAAACAAAGAGACACACGAAGTTTAGAAGGACGGTCTTTCAATGAGATTATTTAAAGTTCCAAACTTTTCATTCTCAGAGTTAGCAGAGGACTTTTTATTTCCAGAATTGTCTGGACAATTCTGTCTGACAGAATACTTTATATACACAAACCTGGAAATTCTAAACCACAACAGAAATACATTTTTGTGTAAAATGTTGGTTGCCTTGCATACTGAAACACTGTGTACTGTATTTCAATTTAAATCTCACCTATAAGTGACCTTCTTTGAGGCTGTACAGAAATCTGAGAGTCTCTACAGGTCTGTTACATATTAGGCCTCCACTCAAACTCTGGCTTTGTTTCATTCATTTTCAGTAAAACTAACACTGTTTTTCATACTGTGGACTATGAAGCATTTGCTGATAGCCTGAAGAAAGCTGACCAGTCCCATACTGTTAGTGCCTCCTTTTTCCCACTTCCTAAACTACATACAGTAAGAGGAGGCGAAAAAAATAAAGAAAAAAAAAAGACTTTCACCTAGTTTTATTTTTTTGAAAGCAAACAACAAAGTGGTTTTATCAATGGGCTAGGAGACAGCTGCTATAGCAAAGAAGGTGTCCTCCATAATGGTGACTGGGAGAAGCAATTCCTGTTCTCTGCTGTAGGCCTCTCTTGAAATGTGAGGACTTCTGAACTCTAGACACAGACACACACCCATCACAGATTTTTTTTCTCCTTAAAGTGTGCATCAAAGGCAGATATCCGTGACCTCTGTGCTAGAAAAACCATGAATGAAGTCATAAAGATTAAAATCTTTATGTTGAGCAGAAGATACAATTGAAGGGAAGAACAGAATAACAAATACTAAGTGCAAAGCAAGCCAATGATACACATTTTAAATCACTATCTATAACATGTAGGAAAGAATTTACAATTCATTAAATCAAACCTGAATTCAGTCAGACACTATCAAAGAGGTACAGTCTTACAGTAATGTGAAATGGTACATCTAAATAGTATTCTCCTTAAAATGGAAAAAATGTGAAAGAAGAAAACAATTCATTGGCTAAGTGCTGTGCATAATTAATGAACAGAATTCAGCATCGATTTGCATCTTATGTGACCTTATTAAATGTCCCCCAAAGAAAATGTGATACAATGTAATTACACACAATTACCTCCCTTCTGGAAATGTTATCATTTGTTTCCATACTCCCTTTTTTATTTTCTGTATAGGTAGAAATTCTAATACAGTGACATTTTAGCAGCAACTAATGGAAACAACCACTTTTAATCAACTTTTGAGGTAATATACTTCAGAACAGAGAGTATGCTCTACAAGCCTGACTCATTTATTTCAACAATATTTGTATTCCCTTAAATGTTATGTGCTTTAAAGTCTGTGTAAAGGTGCTTGCACTTTCCAAGTAAAATCCAAGGGGTACAGAACTGCATCTGGGGGTCCAGCTTCTATAGCAGTGGGGAAGGATGAACACACAGCTTCCATGTCAATATTTGATTTTTATATTTATTTAGACCTCACAGTCGCAAAAAAAAAGTATGAAAAAGTGACTAGCAGATAGCTGATATGCTGAAATAACTCAGAGTTAAAAGCAGTCTTAAACAATAGCATTCTCATGAATCTCAACTGTCTGTGCTCCATTTAAGGGTTCTCTGTATGCAGACTCCAACATGAGCCTTTGCCAGCTCCCGTGGAAAAAGAGGGCACATAGTGCTGCCCTTCACTTCTATTGCAGAGGAGTACAAAGGATGTTTAAAGCCTATTTCTAGTGCTTTTTGTTTTCATAAGACCTGAAATGAGGAATATAGTCATCTTTGAAACTGTCATCAATGTTTTCAAGAAAGTGAAGAAAAATATCACTGTTAACTTGCACAGCATGCCCATGAAATATACTTTTCCCCATTTTTATTTATTTATATAAAATCAACACCCTTTTCCTTTCTTGATGAATGCTGTGACTGAAAAAAAAAGAAACAAGGCATTCTGAACCAGGACACTTATTGTCCTCACCTATATCTTTACAAACACCATAAAAGGTATAATTCTTCCTGGTGAACCCATACATTAGTTTATGCTGTCTATACTTTTCAAGCCACCTTACTTCAGAGCAAAATAGGGCTAAACCCCAAATCGTAGCTGAATGCAGAGTCCATTAAATAGAGTTTTGTTGATGTATCTGAAGAAAAATTTCTCTTTCGGCATCTACAGGCTGCAGAAAGTCCTCCATTTCTTTTAATGACCTATTCCCTCTGTCTGATTCAATACAGCCCACTGGCTATGGAAATGACAACACTCAGCAGGTGACAACAAAACGGTCAACAAACAGTGCTGAGATATGTCATTTTCTTCAAATACTTTCTCAGGAATTAAATGACACACTACAGTATGCTGTGTCCTGCTCAGATCAACTATTTCTTTATTAAATGAAACTGCACGCTTTTATATATAGTTGCCATATAAAATGCAGGTTTAAGTGTACTGCTTCGAGCTCTGATTGCAAAACAATTTGCTATTTCCCACCCCTCCCCCAGTCTCCTTTTAGCATATAACCCCTTGGGCAGCAACTGCTAGGATGCTGTACCTTTGCTATAACTCCAGATTGAAAGCTGTGCCCTTATGGAGTCAATATGACGCACTTACTGTGACTGGGACAAATTGGAGTATGCAAATCAGCACTTTTGAGTCTCCTGAACCCAGATCTTCTTGCTGCGTGTTCCAACCAATGGACCCGAGATGTCCCTTGTAACAGTGCTGTCTGTGCAACTCCTTTAACCTTTTCAGATTCCAATCTAGCCTTTGTTCCTGGCCCTTTTTAGAAACATGCAAGGTATCAGGCTAACCTCTGTTATAATTTAAACCGGTGTAAAACCAGAGCCATGTCATAGCATTCAGTGGCATTTACACATTTAAAGTGCAGAAGAGCATCCAAGAGTGAATAGAGGCCCACAACATTAAAATTTCTATTAGAGCATTTTTTCTGCCTCCTTTCAGCTTCAAATACATATCATTACTCTGAATCACTTACGCTAGTATAAAATGCACAATTAGATTTCTAAAGTTCTAAATAAATTAACATCAGGTATAAGAGTTTACCCTTTTATTACAAGAGGATGATCTTCTGAGAAGACTATCAATCTACAAAGTACTTGAGGAGAGACTGGTGATCAAACCTGAACAGATTCCTATGTAGATTATATTTAGCTGCAGAAAGATGAAATAGCTTCCATCCTTAAATCATAAAGAGGAAATTGCTACTGGAGATGCTTTATCCCTGGAAAGGCACACTGCAAAGCAAGATACTAATCTTTTCTTACCAGAGTCCTATGGCTCTTTTCACAACATATCAGCATTTACACTGTTTTCCTGCCTTTAAACTGTGTTTGGGTGAGGTGTTTGAGCAGTTAATAACTGGACATTTCATGTCACCCCAAATTACTGTTTCCAAGTAGATTGTGTGTCTTTCTATCTTTTTCTCAACATAACACTTAGTATCCTGACATTCTCCTGCCTTGTTCAATATTTTTTTAAGATTTTGTTCCTAATTTAATGTACTTAAAACAATCCAGATTATTTTCTTTGGTCCTGTCCACTTAGAAACTGTATTTTTTTAGAGGGTTGTACTCCCCTCTGTGTATATACTACCATCTCTTACTTCATAAATCCATCATTTTTGTTCAGTTTATACTAAGGCATTACAGCATCCAATTTATTACTGTTATCTCACTGTTTCTGAATGACTAATTTGAACTTTATACAATTGTCAGCTTTTCTAGATAAAACATTGTTGCATGAAGAATGCTTTTGATTTTGGATAGAGATGTAGATTAAGTAAGTGTCTCTTTTTCTCCCTTACTGTGTTCAATTTCTGGAATGCATTTTGTTGAGAGCAATTGGTGCCCCCTTTGGTTTTGTACCTGAACGCTCTGCATGCCACTTAATCTCAGGAAGAAAACTGACAAAAATAGGCTGTACATGACAATGAGGAGGTTCAGATTCAAAATTTAAGTATACAAAGTAGACTACGTGTGCCTTATAGAAAACGTTCCCTCATAGAGGTTTATACGATCTCCAGACCTTTAGTTCTGACTTGCTATGTACTCATTCTGTCTCGTTGCATTATGCACCACTCTTCACTGCCAAGAGAAAGTTTAGGATCACTTTGCTGCGTGGTTTGATCTGTAACAACTATTTCCACTTAATTCATCTCTTAACTTCCACTTCATTTTTGGCTACTGATGCATAACTTAACCTCTACTTCATCCCAAAAATCTTTACTTTCAGACAGCACAGATCTATGCTCTCCAACATATCCTAGGTTTTGTTGGCTTTTTCACATTTTCCTCTTTTTGCTTGCCTTTGACACATGCTAACAGAGGTCAGTTGGTAGTCTACCCCTTTAACCCAATGCAGACTGCAAGAAGCTGAACGGTCTCCTTCATCCTCACAAAGTGTACCACTGACATCATCATTAGCAACTGCCCTTCACAAATCTCCACGCCAGTAGAAGTCTTTTCTGCTAACACCTTTTACAGCCTGGAAAAATCCTCCATCAGCACTACCATCTGCTGCTTCCTCACCTTTAGTCTCGTGTCACTGTTTCTGTGTTGACTAGTGTTATACAGAGATAACCTCATTATGTAATACTCAGAGCAACTGAAAATAGCAAATGAGAAGATAAATCTTCTCCCTAATATTTTATAGCACTCCAACACTTTCCTGTCTGTTTTCCCACTTTTTTCATTTTCTTGTCAGATGGGGCTCCCTGTAATAATTCAAATCTTGGAAGAAATGAGATTTCTGCTTAGCTATAGCCTAGCCAGCCACAGAACTGCCTCTAAACTTATGTCAACTTGTACTTGTTTTTCTACTGCTTATATCTAATTAAAACACTCCAAAGTTTTACAATCCTCAAACATTTGTGGGGGAAGACAAATTTTAGAACTATGTATTTTCTTGTTCAATTATGATTATCCATACTGTTTGGCCAATTTTAATTCCTAAAAGAGTGCTTACCGGGCAAAGTATTAGTACTTGTTTTCACTACAGGAGAAACTTCTGTTTCTCCATGACACCGTTACTGGTGTGCAATCTTGTACCTTCATCCACAATCGTTCATTACTGCAAAAATGTAAATAACTTGCTCTGTTCACTGATCTCTACTTTGCCTTAACAAAAAAGATTCACAGGTTTTGCACAATCTAACCTGGCTGTATGCTGAATGTGCATATTTACAATGTATGGAAAACTTTACCTGCATGGTCTCCAGCAAGATGTTTTTAGAAAAAATGAATAGCGTCATTGTCTTGTTATATTCTAATCTACTTATTATAGGTAAATAGCAACATCTTCGAAACATGACTAAATATTGTAGTGAAGTTGTATAATGAATTCTTTCCACTTTTTGTCTATGCCAGGCATGATAGAATACCATTGTCCTATAAAGAGTGTCAACAGTGCTGCAAAAATAATGACAGAAATGGAGGACAAGACCTATTTGGATAACAGAGAAAAAACTCTGATATGAAAGTTTCCTTCAAATTGGGTATTTGTTTCCACATCTGTATCTGATAACATTCATTTATAAACTGGATGATAAGACTGCATTAACTTGAGGAGAATGGGGAAACATTTTCCCAATAACAACTTCCAATTTTTCTGGTTGAATATGGGAAAAAGCCTTTTGTTTTGTTTTGTAACTACTGAGATATTAACAATATTTGTTAGCATTCAGTTGATCATTCATGTGACCATGAGTACTTCTGAGAGTATCACAGGTATGATTCAATCTGTTATTTGCAGCTATTACACAGCTCAGACAGTGGGATAGGATCAGCCTCTAGAACACATTATAGACACAGCTTTCTTTTAGTTTAGGACTGCAGGTGGATGGGGTAGTAGCTACCTGCAAACAGAAGACTAACTGTTAGAGTGCTCACTTGGAGTGAAGAGACTTATTAATTTTCCTTTTCCCGGAGGAAACTTAAGCTTATCTGACATGCTCCAGAAAATAACCTGGTGACCTAGATATAGTCTAAGCTACTCTATATGGTAGTGGCATCACCTGGAATGATTCACTAGAAACCAGAGATGTTGCATTCATCCTGCACATTTACCTCACCATTAATAAGGGTCCCACTTTGAAGAACAGTAGTATACTATGTTGACATACAGGATATATTTGTACAGTTTCATGTTAGTCTTATTATTACAGTGCTGGATGAGTTAATAAAATAAAAGTAATTTAAAAAAAAAGAATATAAAACTATTAGAATGAGGGACATCTTTCAGTTGTTCACAATGCTAGCAATTCATCAGGCTTCTTATGTCCATAGGGTGTGGGTGGCTTGTTTGTTTGTTGACTTTAAATACAGAAAAGCTGAAATAACATCAATGGGTCTAATAACCTGTGGCTTCTCTATAGGATGGAGGTAAAGACACAATTAAATCTCCATGAAGTTCCATCCACAAGCTGAGGCTTCCAGTGGAGTGAAAAGGCTGTGAAGTATGTTTACAAAATATCAGATTGCCTTTCATTCATGGAAGGCCTGGGACCACTGCATGGAGCAAAGCCAAATTGCAGCATTTGAGCCATATGTAGCTTCCAAGTAGTTCAAATTCCACTCCCATTCTAGGACTACATTACATGATCAAGTCTGTGCTGATACAGAGGCTGCTAGGAAGTAAAACAAGGGCTTACAGGCCTTGTGCACATTACAGATGACTTTGCTGAGTCATCTTGGACACAACTGCACATCCACTACAGTCATCCTCTCTGAATTGTGAACCACTCCATCCAAGCTAAGTGGTCTGTATCTTGTGGCTCTTGACTCAATGATGATGAATACAGCCTATAGGGTCAGAATGTTTGCAGTGAGGCTGTCTTTCCTTTGATCTTAATAGGAACCTGATTTTTTTTTCCCTCGTTGAATCTGATACTGCAATTACGAAGACCTTTGTTCATCACAAATTACTTTCTTAATGGGGAAAAAGGTACAATATAAAGTAAAAGGGAAATGCAAGTCTTATAAAACTTCCAAGATAACGTTCAACAAGGCTTAGGAAAAGTTCTAGGAAGGTAGGTGGGCCCTTTTATTGCACAGATGGAGAATTCAGCGATTGTCATCCACTTGCAAATCATGGGTGCACAACAGATCTCACTATGGGACTGAATTGTTCATGAGATTGGTAGTTGGGTGTT
Source organism: Gymnogyps californianus (assembly GCF_018139145.2). Lineage (NCBI taxonomy): Eukaryota > Metazoa > Chordata > Aves > Accipitriformes > Cathartidae > Gymnogyps > Gymnogyps californianus. The sequence continues at coordinate 42,139,771 of NC_059475.1, read as the reverse complement.
TGAGCTTTTTTTTTCCCTGTCTAGTGCAGTAGTTCAATTCTGTCAGTAGTATCTAATGGGCAATAACTTTAGGGACATAGCAGAAATGAAATGGGATCTTTCATCTATTTTGATTTTGGGTTTGTTTGGTTTTTTTTTTTTTGAAACTCATGGTAGAAATCTCCATCACAATGGTTATTCATAACAGTGCTCACCATTGACCAAGTCTACCAAAAAAAAAGAAAGAGAAAAAAAGAGACACCTTTGTTGCACTGACACTCTGACACTTCAGTATCTCTCCGATTTAAGGATTTCTTCACACAAAACTAGGTAGAAATAGGACAGTATAGACAATTTAAGACAACTAGTGTCTAAGTTATTGTGTAGAGTAATATAATGCTATATGAAAGTGTTACAGTTTCTTAACAGTTGAATAGGCACTGCTGGAGCAAAGAATGCAATTATGAAAGTTATCACTCTTGTATGCAGGAACACAAAATGTGTACCACTCACTACAGTTCAGATACACAGTTCTATTATTATTACTAATACCATCTTTCTATCCTATTCTGACTTTAAAACTAGTCCATTGTGTTTAATTCCAAATATTTATTCTTTAAGAAGGCATTGATATTTTTAAAGGAAGAAATATATATTTTTTAAAATATTAAATTTTATTTGAAAATACTGTACATTTTACTTTTAATTGTTTTACAGTTCAAATTGTAAGGTGTGTTCTTTTTTGTTCAAGAATTTTAAAAGCAACTAATTTAAATATGCAAAATTATCTTGAGTTGTTCATACGTGAACTTAAAAGCCATGCAACACAGGAAAATTAAGTAATTATGCCTCCAAGTTATTTACTGCAATTAAGCTCATTTATCATATGCAAATTAGTGCAAACTGGTCTCATTAGTTACTAAATTACTCAATATGAGCTGAACAATGTAGCACTCCAGTTTGTAATGAAAAATCCCTGTAGAGGCAAGCAGTATCAATTAAGCTAATTTGCATATGCAAATATATTCAGTAACTTTCCCTTTTCTCTATATTTAGTTCTACATTTCCTGATCATTCCTGATTATATGAAGAATATGGGGTTACTGACCCTTTTCTACACCTTCTCAATAGCAATGAAGTTACAGAAAAAATCCAGGGGTCCTGAAAAAAATTACAATCTTCTTGCTAATTTTTAGAACCAGTTTCAGCCAAATTTTTGAATAGCAGGTACCAGAACTAATATTTTTTACTGGATTTATTTAATAAACAAATATAAAATATATATACAGAAATGTGAAACTGAAGATGTCTTTACTGAAGTCTATTCTCATTGTAACACCACTTTCAGAAGAAGAAGAATATAGAAGATAACAAAGCACACAATTTGGCAAATCAAAAATCTTGTCAAAAATTAATTAACGTATTGCCATTATCTGTTTTTCTCCTCTATTACCAGCATTTCTACTGTTCATCATTCAGATGATTTTACTTGGAAAACATTTAAAAGACTATTTACCCTGACGTGAAGATTCTGATATAATAGCGTTTGGGCATTCATGTTTTGTGGTGTCTTTTTTTCCACAAGTACACAGTGGTTAGTGTCTTTGGCTTCAAACCTACTGGGGGAATCTCTTCAGCATGATATACAGCAATCGGCTGTGGCTTGGAAATTTTTTGACATGACTAACTGACACTACTTGCTTGTAGAATCAAGATGTAAAATACCACAAGATGTACCTCCATTTCTGTTTTTACAACATCACTATAAATAAACTATATCTACTTTTTTTAAACATAATGTATTATGCTTCTCATGTGTCTGTCAATAAATTTTGAAGTATCAAAATATTAGAAGGATTAGAGAGGCTCCTTAATTTCTGAGCTTACACTTTACCCAGTTTTCAAAATATTAATAGCAAAAGGGATTAAACAAACTAACTATTAATTCAACTTCCTCAGATATCAGACTCTGAAATCAAACACAGGTATTCCAAAGGTATAATCAAGGTTGTTTACTTCACTTGCAAACAATACTTATCACAATACTGCTTTGAAAATCATTTCTAGGAGCAGAAGACTAAATAAGAACTTGTTAGAACTGTATTCCACCACAGAATCTGTCTGACTGTTGTCTTACAAGTCATTTTGTCTTCTGGAGATTATCTTTCTACCTAGAAGACCACAAGGCAGTACTTTGAAGTTCGTTCAGATCTGTTAAGAGTGGTGCATTTGAATGTATGACCTAGACTTTCCTTCCAAGTGTTGATTGGTAAAATAAGACAAGATTTTAACATATTACGATAAACTTGCCACCATTATTAATTCATTTTGTCCTTTATCCATCATCAACAGTCTATTGTCTTTTAGATGTCAGAGTGGAACTTTCTATTATCAATTGAGAGATTAATGGGAGTAATTTGGTAAAAGCACCACCCTCTCTGAAAAGGCCACACCTCAACAGGTATTCAATATGATGCTGATGGTAATTTTGACTGAAAATCCTCAGTTACAGGTACAAGTGCAATACAGGTTTTTTTACTAGTACTATGATAAAGTTATATCCTGAAAACACCTTAATTTATCACATATAAGTACAAAAAAAAAAAACCAACCCAAACCCAAAACGGGAATCTAGCTTAAATAAGTAATAAAATTGCTAATTGTTTTAATATGCAATAAGTGAAAAACTCAAACGTCAAGTAGTTTTCAAAGTGGCCAGCCTAGGTTTTTTCATTTTCATTCATAAAGGGTCATACCTAATACTTAAGGAGTGTATATAAATCAGTCTCAATGAGGTTTTATCTAGATATTTGCTATAATTCATATTGTAAAAAACATACCTTTAGGATATACAGTACATGTTTACATACTCAAAACAACACACTGACAAATTACATAAACTGAAATATCACAAAACTGCTATTTCTTCATTTTTTCTACATTTATGAGAGAGCATAACAGCATTTCTGTCTAATATGCAAACACAGGGCTGTAGATACTGGTGCAGATATCTTTGATACAGTAACTATAACACAAGTATTTGCTTACAGAATCAAAAACTTGACGTAGACCTCTGCCAAGGGTGTACAACTAAGTAAATCATGATTTTTGTTCCAAAGAGAAATTAATTCTACTAGTTAATTTCATGTTTTCATGTTTTCCTAAAATTATCTTTGTTGCTCTTCTGCATTTAGTTACTTTATAAAAAGACGTGAAAAATCTGACATTATCCATAGTGCTTTTGAATGCCACAGCTGAGGTAGTACAGAGAGATAGCTCTCAATCATTTCAAATTAAGTGGAATATTTCTCATGTTAATATCCTAATTTACCTCTTTCATACCTCTCAAAAGATAATACACCAAGCAATACATTTGCATTGAGAAGCTGTGTACATTGTTAAATAAGAGTAGTTATTCAGTGCCGCACTTAGAAAAGACTACATGGTTTTTACTTCCATAGCACTGGCTTTTTGCTGTGCTGACAAAACACATCACATTTTGTTCTTAACTGCCTCTGCTCCACGTGTGATTACCGCCACCTAAGAAAGGTTGTAGTAACCCTGACAAAACAAAGTATGCATAAGAATATTTCCATCAGCTCATTGTTTTTCAGTTTAATCTTCCTGAAATATAACGACTTGTACAGTGTGACTAAATTCTTTGACAAATATCAGATTAGTTTTTATCTCATAGCTAAGGAGACCTAAGAGGCATGCTGCTGTTCATTTTTTTCTCTTTGTAGTTTGTTGCAAATTTGTGATATATAATTGTGACAACTGGGATATCAGGGAGGAAAGCAGTGCTCATAAACCAAAGTGGGGGAAAAAAACCCTCTAAATCTATATGTAACACGTAAGGCAAATCAAATCACCAACACAAAATACTGTTTTGTGCACACATACATACAAATACATAAAGGCATTCTGCAAGCAAACACCTGCTGCACAGTTCTAAACAACAAAATATTGTGATGCAGCTAAATAATACTTGCCCTCACCCTCATTAACATTCTCCCAATCACGGGCTTTCTAACAAGAAGGAAATATGAGCTTTAAAAAAAAATAATCTCATTAATATAAGTGCTGACAACAATACTATTCAAATTATTGGCAGAAATATGACTAGCTAGTTATTTTGATTTTTCTTCGAAAAGCCATTTTTTTACCTGTAAAATATGACTTCCCAAATGTGATTCAAATACTTCAATGGCAAGGGCACTGGGACTTCTCCTGCGCTGGGCACCTATAACTGAATAAAAAACAGTTATGTTGCAAAGTCTGCACATTCATTTCTAATGCACCCCTGATCATACCATTTGACATTAACTATTTAAATACGTTTCACATTTTATATACCAGTGTTAATTTCAAATTTGCCTTGCATATAGTAAATAAAATTGGTACGTAATTTTCAGTGACACAAATTTGAAGGATAAAAGAAGTTTTTTTTTTTTTTTCTTTTTTCAAAAAAGCTATTCAAATGTCCAAGAACTCTGGAAACGATCTTTATTCAAATATATCCCAAGTCCCTGTAGAAAGTTTTTTTGTACATGGTGATGACAGCATGCAGAATTTGTTGAAAAATACTATTGAAAAAGAGGCTACACATAATTTAAATGTTTTGAAATGTGGGGATGAGAACTAAATATTACTCAGGAATTAGGAAGATATGAGAGATTTATCTGAACATGTTATTTATCTTATTTGAAACTGAAATGAAGTAAACACAACATTAAAAAGTCAACATTTGTAAACACATCTGAGATATCAAAGTTATTGCTAAGCATAAGGAAGTACTGTAGTATCCCAGATATCCATGTTAGTTGCTGGAATAGGTACTTGAAACTTCAGCTTCTACATTTAAATTATATAGTTTAAAAGTACAAAGTGAGTAATAGGCAGTTATGTTTCAAAGGCAGCAGTGACTTCAAAAAAGGCTGAGAAATGATAAAATTAATATTTTGTTAAACTCTGCCACGAGCACAAACCAGCAATCGAGTCTGAGTATAACCAAACGTAGGCATCTACTGCAAGCTGAGGTTTCTTCTTAGGTCAAGGCTGTCCTTGCCACATGACCACAGAAAGCTAGAGCATGGAGAAGAGGGCACAGGGCTGCAGGAACCTTCCCTTCCTTTCCTGTCTTAGTGCCAAAGCCAAGCATACTCATAGCAGAGAGGAGATGAAGTTCATTCTGCACCCTTTTAAACTGCGTACAAAAACATTTACGTCCAAAGCCCCTGATGGTCTAATGCCTCTGGAACCATCACAGCACTAGCGCATCTTTACTTATTGCTCTCTTTACAACACACGGTAAGAAAAACAAAATTACAAGGATCCACTAAAACAAGCAGAATGGATGACCGCCATTACTGAACAGGCTAATTTAACACCAATGAAAACAAAATACAGAGCAACAATTTCTTAGTCTTCTATGATACTGCCTGCCAAACATGATATCAGTAAGAAAAGACAAATGCCAAGTAATGATAGTCATATTGACCTAAAAATGTAATATCATTCCTTATTGATGCTTCATGTAATTTCCTTGCAGGAAATTCTAAGCTATTTATACTGGGCAAACAGGTGGCTTCATTGCTAATAGATTCAGGCAATAGCTCATAATTACAAATGGTGACTGCTGTAGAGCCAGTATTTTCTAAGTCTTCCTCTTTTCTCTGAAGGTATTCAAGGACATAGATGCTAACAACTTAAGAGAAAAGTCTTCTTCAAGATTTCTGCTTTACATTGCAACTAAAGTTGATAATAGACCAACTACTGTATTTGGGGTTTTTTTAACTTCAGTTAGTATAATGACTGACCAGACATGTCAGCATAATATCATTCTTTTACAAGTTTTAGGTACTTAATCAGTCTTATATTTTTCTATATCAGCTTTCTGATTCTAAATCATTTTGCTTCTCTTTGCATTGTCTCATCTTTTCTGTAGCTGTAATGATGCCTACTATAAACAGCAACGCTTATTTCATGAAAAAAATAAGAGCATATTAAATTTTCTAGCAACTTAGACTCCTTTAACTTTCCTTTTTGCAGACAGACTTAAAGATGATCCTTCTTTTGTCCTTACTCTGCCTCCAGATACATTATCAAACGTTTGCTTAAACTGATGTTGTACCTATATTTCTGAGAGAAAATTTAGCTTTAGTTGTGGGACTAAACAAAATACACAGTATTGTAAAGATTATCGGTATTCCCATTATGATTGCTCTCAGTTAGCACTGTGCTTTGTATGGTCATTTCATTTATAATCTACCAGAAACGAAAAGGAAATTCACAGTTTTGGCCTGCTAGGCATTGCTTCATAGTAGTCTCCATAAGAGCATTGCAAAAAGCAAAAAACCCCCAAAAAACACAAAACTCCCTGAAATCCTTTAGGTCCTTTCATTCTTCCATCTAGACTGTGTTATATTTATCCTTCCTTTACAATCCCCAAGCATTTTAAAGTGTATCCATTACATATTGAATATCACTTCCAGTTCTATGATGTTAATTGTTCGTTGCAGGTTTTTTACCATGTGAATATCATAACTTGAATAAAGTGCCTGAAGACAGTGCAACACTTTTTAAAACAGTATCTTTAACTTCAAACGATATTTACAGGGAAGTCATCAGTTCTTCATACTTGGGACACTCTCAGTTCTATAGCTCAAATGAAAACACTTCAAGGTCAGTGAGTTAACTAGAAAACAGGAGAGGGCCAAATCTTAGCATTAAAATTTGTCAATTAAATCCTCTATTGATGCCTGCATCCTAGTGGCTGGTATACACGTAGACAGGTATCTTGTAGTACTTCCATGCCATTCAGTTAATTGACTTTTTTATAGCAGTAGAACTCTTTGATTTATGTGTCTTGCACTTACTCAGGTGATGTGGAGTTGTAATGACAGTTCCTAACTTTACAACCAGCATAAACATGTTAAACAGAAAACCATTATGTTTCTGGTAGCCATACTGCGACTTTTTTTTGGTAACTGAATAGATGTTAAATATGCACTTCATGTATTTCATTCATTTCCCTAACTATCATTTTTCACATTTTGAGGAATGAGACAAGAATATTGAGATAAATCTAGAATAAGGGAAACAAACTTATTTTATTTGATGTTCTGACTTCATTGCTTCATTATTTTACTTACTCAAGCTTTCAAGATTTCTTGATACCTATCTGCATCAGAAGAAATACACCATTTTGGGTATACAAATGCATATCACATCGATACCTTTCAAAAACATGGCAATCTCACAGTCCAATCACAGCACAAAGCCTCTTATTTGTACTGAATGGATTGTTGGCATGACAATAGATGAAAGGAAGACACAGACTGAAATGGTTGGATTAAAAAGCAGGCAATGATGTTATTTTATTCTAAAATTTCAAAACATAAACTATAAATATTGAACTGGCTTCCATCACACAAGCCACAGCCAGTCATCTCTAAATCTCTCATCCTGTGGACGGAACCATCACCAGCCACAGCCCAGCTGCTCACAGCAATCTTGGAAAGCAAGGGATTTAGGATTTATATCACATCATCTATAAATCAAAGTAGCTCAACAACCTTCAAAGACCTAAAAATCTGGATGCACATTTTTTTTAAAAAGTGTGGATTCCTTTTTAAATGCAGACTCTTTACAGAAACAAAGTACTGCATGCATGAAATACATTTCTTCCTTTGAGCAACAGGAAGTAGGGGAAATTAGGATGTGGAGAAGGCTGAAGCATGTGTACCAAACTGCAACAGGAGTCACAAAGGAAACAAGTTCCAAACCCAGGTTAAATTCTTCTTCCAAGCTTCTCCTGTTTTAGTGGTATGAACAAACATCTCTAAATAGGCTTTTTCACATGTGGTCATATTTTTTACTGTCTACATTTAATTGACAAAGTTTAAGGTTTGAATGCACAGTCGTCATGGTTAATCAAAAAGTTGACTGAACCAATATTTGTATTAAATATTGACTGTTAATAGTGACAAGAAGATAGACAGATTGTTTTCACACATGCACTTTGTAGTGCTGGAGCAGAGGAATCTGTCTACTAAAATCTTTTACTTTCCATGGCATTGGACCATGACTTTTACTCTCCAGACTGACATGTCTATTCCTGGCATAGGATTATTCCATAACAAGCTATTAACAAGGAAAAAATTCTAACTGCTCACTAATTCCTCTTTAAATTTCTTCCCTCAGTGACTAATCTGGCTATGCATGAGGTGAAGGAAGAACCACATCCCTTTCAGTGTGTCTTGGGGGCAGTCTAAGCATGCTTAACGCAATCTCAGAGCATTCGCAATTGTGCTAGGAAGAGTGGGAAACTATGGAAAAGAAAAATGTAGACTGCCTAACAAAGATTTCCATGCATCCTGAAGAGAGAGGATTTCCTCTTAAACTCAATTCTATGCTACTGGAGCACAGAATGACCAAAGACTGATGTTCACTGTGACTTTCTACTAGTGAAGACAGAGTTCTAATTAAGCAGAAGCAGTATTCCTTGATCACTAGGAGTGAAAGCACCTATCACTAGCACAATAATCAGTTCCCTCTAAAATACTTTTGTGAGACTTTGCATGCCATCTTTCAACATAAACTGTTTTTGTGGAAAGTTTGGTAAAATTCAGACCAAGAGTTTTTAAATTTTGTTGCTTTGATAAGTTTTAAAACCAGTTTTAAAAATTATACTGAACTTCTTAATTAATTCCCCTGAACTATTATTTACTTATAAAGGCTTTTTCTCAATTAGCCTCAAAATCCTTATTTTTGTATTTAATTTTGTTGACTTTTCTGAGCAGCACCTTTCTGTATGCTTGGAAGCAGAGGTGGACATAGGGCCATCCCGCTACACCCTTTTAAGTAATCTACTGTCTAAAGAATTATGAAAACCCAGAGCCCATGTTCCACTTTTTTGATCTTGAAGAGCTCTAATTATGACTGCCAATAAAGTCAGACTAATTTGTAAAGCCTGAGCAGATCTACATAAATATGAAAGCTTAGGAACACCTCACCAAAAAGAACATTATCAGTTTTATTCACAAAATATGTAACCATATCAGGCTAATTGCATAGAAGCTTCATATAGGGTTGGCTAATATTTCTCCCCGTAGGTCTCAACAAAATACATGATCATTTCAGATGAGAGAGCATAAGAAGTAGAGTTGTCTGAATTGTCTCAGGTGACTATATGTGCAAAGCAGTTCACAGCGTAAGTGTGGCTATAATCTTTTAAGTATTCTTTTCCAGAGTTTAACATTTTTTGTTTCAAAGTAGGAAAAAGGTCTATAGAAATTACAATACAATTTCTAATACATTTCTAGGTGTAAAGTAGATTCTACATGAAAATGTATCTTTTGTTATTTCTAGGAACAACCCCAAAAGCTCACGAAAGAACAATGCAGGTGAATGTGATAATCAGGGTGGTTTTTACAGGAAGAGGTGAGATCTTAAAATCTTGGAGCTTTCCTATGAGACATAACAAGTAATTTGGAAATGCTTAAAAGCTGTGTTTTGGAAAAGACAAGGTCACTGACTGAGGGGCTAAACTGAACAACAGAAGATGCAATGTCAGGGAAGGACAAAGTGTAACCAACATTAGGCTCGGAAAGAAAGGCCAGTATTTATACGTATCCTAACATCCACAGAAGCTTTTTTTTCTTAATTCTTTTACTTCATATTTAATACCTTGTGATGGATATGGTTTTTTCCATTGATTGTTCTTTGCTATCCCATTTATGACTGATTCTAAGTTTTGAAAGAAATCTCCAGCAAGAGTGAACTCCTCTGCCTAACACATATGTTAAGGACATAAGGCATAGATGATATATATTCAAATCCTGATCTAAGGTGAGATGAATGATAGGCAACCAGCGTGATGTAAGCAGAGATGTTGCCCTCTGATTTGGAAAGGGTATCCAAAGAAATTAAGTGATGTCACCAGTCTACCTCACCGTAAGCCACCATATGATTCAAAATTTAGGTCTCTCATCCACCTTCACAGATGGGAAGAAGAAATAAATCTCAGATGGAGTTGCAACATATGTGGAAAGGTATTTTATCTTGGTTTAGTAAAGCTATGGGAATCATTAATGCTGTGCCATTACCAACTAAGTATCACAGCAATAAAGTATCAGAACAAATTTGTCACAAAGGACTACGTGTAAGATGCATAATGCAATATATGATAATCAACTTACAAAGCTAACAATGGCATTTCAAATCTATTTTTTGTGTACACGAATGACTATTATTCTAGATGTCCATCTTCCGGTCATTGGTACAGAGCATATATTCATTACTGGGGAATCCATTGTTGAGAAAGTAAACCAAAACTTTCCATGGAATAACTAAGTAGTTATCAAGAATGGACTGGTTAATTAAAGAAAATGTTATGTAACACAATTACAGGTGTGTTTTATTATTTCCAGTAGTTCATCTATGATGCTTCATCAAAAGCTCTAGGAATTAAAAGAATTTTTAGTAAAATTTGCTTTTCAAATTCAAGTTGCTTAAAACTTTTAAATTTTTTTAAACAGCTTTTTTAGATTCAATAACTTAAAACCAATCAAATTGAAATGTCAAAAAAGCAGAAAGTACTATATCACTTGTTAATTGGACTGGAATCAATGGATTTGAAGACACATAATGTGTCCTCCCCTTAAAAAAGATTCAAAGTGAATGGAAAAAAGAAACTAGATAAGTGGCTGTCTTAGTGTAAGTTTTCATCTACTTTATGAGCCTGTTCCTTTTCCTTTCCCAATTATTTTCATCTGGTTTGTAGGTCTGCTCCTTCCCACAGGATTTGTTCTTTGGGGGGTGGGGGTAGCGGGGGTGGGAGGAGGAGACAAGATTTCTTAGGTCCTAAATGTCTCTTTTTTTCTTTTCTGAACTTCTTAAAATTAAAACCCCCAAGAATGAAAGTTAAACACACCTTAAAAATAAGTATATTTGAGATGTTTATGTTCTCTACTTGATAACTCGACTAGCACTGTTTCTTAGTTAGCACTTGTACATTTTAAGAGTTTATTTCAGAGATGTTTCTTTTCACTGAAGGATGTGAAGTCTTTGCTGTGCAAGAATTTCCAGTCATCTAAGCAAAGAGAGTTCTCCATCTGTAGCTGGGGGAGGGGAGCACTGGCCTTTCTCCCACACTGTAGTAGTTACTATAGGAACTATTGTGCCTCCTTCAAAAGGGCTACAGACAGGGTGATTAAAATTCTTCATGGGAGAACCCCCACTCTTCTCCTTGACAATGAAATTCTTCAGGGAGAGGGCTAAGCCTCCAGTTCAAGAATAGCAGCACCTGAGGGAGTGATGTGGCAGAGAGAATCACCACTGCTTTAAATTGAAGCACAGGGAAAAAAATATAAGGACTTCCACTCCTGCATTAATTTTCTTCCCTTTCCATGAAACACAGGAACATTGGCCAAAACTCCTGAGAAACAGGAGAAGGAATAACTTCATGCAGCCTCCACCATGTAGAGGACAATGCAGAAAGTAAAGAAGACGTAATTTCCATTAAAATCAATAGCAAGAGAAGCAAAAGAACACCACCACCCATAAAACAATTAAGGGTAAATACTAACATTCACTCTGGCCATTAGCTTCTCTGTAAGGCACCAAAATGCACTTTGACACAGAGGGGAGGGACCACTGTCTCTGATACAACTGAATTAGAGCTACCTCCCAGAATCAAACTCACTTTATACTGGTTGTTTTACAAATATTTACAATGTTGCCTTTTGCTCCCGAAATTTAGGAGCAGGAAGAATTTATACAGAATGTAAGAATAACAATTGTGATCCTAATAAAGACTGTTCACTTATATTGCACTCTCACAAATAGATACAATAAGAAGCAGATAACTCTACCTATTCTTCAACCATATGTCAATATTATTAGACGGCAGCAGTCTTAAAGAGGAGAAAAAAATGGCTTTACATTTCAGTCCAGAGAGGATGAGTCACAAATAAGGGGCAATGTGAAAAGCAGCACAAAAATGTTTTGAAAACTGTCAAAAAATTAGATGGGATAGCTGAGAAAGTGCTGGTGGAGACAGCTGCAAGTAAAAGATGTTTTAGATATTAGTGTAGCTTTAATGAAATTGGGTTCAATAATTAAAGTGAGATAGGAGCTTCCCAGGAAATCCAATTGCTGTAAAGAGATGGGAAAAAGTCTACAGAAGTATGGAAGAGAAAGAGGCAAAGTAGAGACAGATGTGTGAGGCAAGGGAGAGGGACACACAAAGGTGGGGTGAATTGAGGGTTTAAAATCCTAGGAATTTAGCAGTGTTTTAGATAAATGTCCACTCTGCAAGATTTGGCTCTACCAGCAGAAAAATGCATAAACATTATGATAGCATGAAGAAATTCCTTAACATTCAGTTCCATCCCCCAGATGAGTGATGAGTATGGATTACTTATTCAGATATAACAATAAGACATTTATTGGAGTAATAGTTCTATTGTCTTATTTTTAAACTAGTATTAAAATTCCTCTGGGAAGAAAACTGCTGTCACCCCTTTCCAGCATCAGTGCTACAGAAATGGTTAGTGTCACTGATTCTGTTCTCAGGAGGAGGACAGGGTATTAACATCAAGTCAGAACAGTGTTATATAGTGTCAGACTATACTTGCTGGTAAAACTAAGAGGCCTACATCTGTTGTCTTGCTTTTTTTTCCAGTCTGATCCCAAAGGTTCATGTTATGACATTTGTAACATCTGCTACAAATGCGGAGGTAAGTCAGGCACAACCTTATTACTTCCAATCTAACGCTCCATCCATCCACAGGGCTTTCATATGCCACTAGTATGTCAAGGGGACCAAAAGCTGTTCGATCTACATGAAGCAAGGTATAATATATTTCTGAAAGTCAAGAAGGAGAAATCTTGCTTTGTTATGTCTCCCCTTTTTTTGTTGTCTTAAATCTTGGCAGTGTTATTTCAGAATCTTCTGTGAACAAAACAGGCAAGCTGCTCCTCCTTAGAGCCAATACAATTGCCTTTTTATGCCTTAGACAGTGGTGTGTTGCAAATGCGCAAGCTGTGATTCACATCCTCCCTGTTTTTACTAACACTGAAACATATCCAGCTTCCCCTAACTAGACCCTCCTATACAGAGGTCTGCTTTCTTGCATAGCCCTCTTGTCCTGCCTTACTTCTCCCTCTATTTTGGTGGGCTCACTGCATCATTTCATGGCCAAACTTAACTTTTTTCAGTGCTCAGTGGAAAAACGCAGCTCCTGACAGACAAAAAGTACTTATTTCATCTGTGGTAACAAAAAGTAAATGAATAAGGAAAACAAATTATAAGATGTTTTACAATTAGCATTCTTTCCATTAGCTTCTCATTACTATTGGTGGAGTAACAGATGTGAATTTTTATTGATATATCCACAGTACTTGAAGATTTAAATACTTAATTGTTAATGGCCTAAGATACTGTATGCTGCAAGGGCTATGCTATCACTGACAAGTGGGATGCTAAGGCTAGGCATTTCACAACTGTCTGCATGGGAAGCCAACCTTTCGCTATGTGGCTACAACCACCCACTGAATTTTCTTAAGAAATACATATAACCTCTTCTGACAGCAAGTGGAATGTAATTTTAGAAACTAACAGCTTTAGATGTTACTGAACTGGGTAATATGTTCAACACTCAGTATCAGACACCAAAAAAAAAGACAAATTTCAGATTTGATATAGTCATTTAAATTCATAACAAGGGCTACAGAACACTGCATGGTAGCAAAGGAGAAAGAAAACCCTGCATCTGATGATGTAAGCAGTCGTAAGTTTTGGTCACCTGCACTTCTAGCATACTCACTTTTTTCTGTCATACTATCACAGGCTAAGTAAAAGGAAGCCCCCCAGCTAAGAACAACACTGGAAAAGAACAGATTCCCTTATGTTAAGTGAACACTAAAAATTTAAAAATACATCAAACATTGCTATTGGCAAATGTAGGAGTTGCATTCACTGCTGGAATACAAAATCCAGCTATGATATAACCAGACAATTACTGACTAATGCATAATTATCCTACCAAAGCTGGCGACATACTGAAATGAATCCAAGTGCACAACTATTTAGAATTGTTTCTGGTTCTAAGGTGAATTTAGGGCTTTACTGCTTTTACAGACTTGGTTTTATGACTGGTGCATGGAGGTGGCGGATTTGTTTGTATGCTACATGCCTTTTTTCCTTTTTGTGATGCAGTCAGAAAAAGATATAATGAAGATTCATAAATGAAGTGAGACTGGGTACAAGTCTGCAATCAATCCACATTTTCAGGGAAGAAATCTGTATCAGTTGCCAAAACTGAACTGTGTAATTAACTGAGGATTCTGGTAAGAACCAACCGTGCCACTAGGCAATTATTTTTGCTTGTCTTCCAGCTGCTGCTTCTCTCTGTTCATAAGGGAGACTGTAAGAAAAAGCAACTATTGAGAATTTGGTGATTTCAAAAAATAACTGAAGAAATTTAAGAAGATTACCAAGACCAGCTGTAGTAGAACTGTAACAAATGCTTAAAATTTATTGCAACCGGTTCTTAATTTCGCACTAGGGGAAAAAAATAGAAATTTTCACCAAGAAGTTTTACAAGAGTTAAAATAGTATTTCAGAATTGTTGAGGGCCGGAAAATGACCATGCATAAGCTACACCGGAAATTCCCAAGTCCTAATGAAGCAGTCTTCAAGGGAAGTGGTCATACACATCAGAATACTGGTTAAGTCCTTACAACTGGGAGATGGAACCGCTTGTTTTTAAAAGCACTGCTGCTTATAAAAAAAAAAAAAAAAAAAGGGTTGATCCAAAGCCCCTGTAGTAAAGGGAAAGACTTTCCAGCACTTTGGATCAGGTTTTTAATATTTAAAAAAAAAGTGTGCTACCATTTGTAAGAGTCTGTTTCAGCAGTCTTTAAGGAAACAGAATCTCTTGGAAATCCCAATGACTAGTAAGAAGAACAGTTAAATCTTTACGGGAAATAGTGATATGGTCTTTAAATCTTTGCTAAGGTTAAAAGAATTCATACAGTTCATGATGATGAGCTTGAAAATAAATTGAAAATAAGAAGTTAACATATTTTCTGTTATTATTATTGGCTCCAGCACGACTGGTGTTTCCCCTTTTATATGCAGTAGGATCTTTTTAAATAGTCATGTGAGAAAAGTCCAGTTTCCTTCACCTTTGGAGAGTGCCTACCAGGGAACTATAGAAAAGTTTGATCAGAAGACAGCCAGAATATTTATGGAAGTGAGAGCTTAGTAATGAGATAACAGGAAGCAAATTCTCTACAGCCAAAAAGAATGTTATGTGTAGGCACAACATTCACTTCAGTAGAGTTGTATTCATTAGCATCAGGAACTAATTTAGCTCAAGATTCTTTCTGCAGTGAGGGAAAATATTCCTTTTATTTGATTATGTCATAGCTAAGATTCACACTTGCTACCTGAAAAAGTCAAGGCTGTCCCACTGTAAGACAAGACGCATGGCATTCACAGTTCAAAATATACCTTGAACGCCTTAACCATCAAAGTTCAGTGGGTTATTCTAGCCAGATATTTTGGTATTCTTTAGCAAATGAATTTAAAGGCATCAGAATTCATTCCCCACACAGTACTTGAATCAGACATGGACACAGATGGTTACCTCGACTTTGGGGGCAAAGTTCCGTTTTGCAAGATAACACTCTTAAGTCTTTAAATCAGCTCTTTCTCACTTTCTATGAGCACTGACAAATATATCTCTTTTTTCTTTTTTTTCTTAAGAGCTTTACAATTATAGTGATAATGTATTGCGTTTAGATAGTTTCTCAACAATTACATTTTATTATACACCCACCAAACCTAAGGTAATACATGTATGCATTTGCTACAGAGAGAAATAATTTGCTTGATATAACAGCTCAGTAGTCTGTGAGCTGAGATTTTACTGAAATAACGTCCTTGAAATTCTGTTCATATTTTGTTGCATTCCAATATCGCCTTTTAATTCTTAAACATATTATTTCTTGTGCTGCCTCCGTCCAGCTGAAGAACTAGATTTTCACAACTATATAATTTGTAACTGAAGCTCATTAATTTAAACGGAAAAGACTTTTTTCCAGAGTATAATACAATATGATACTTTAACTAAAATATAAAGAGAGAGTTGAATGAAGACTGCTCACCCTCAACACAGAACACACTTCTTTTTGTTTCTTTCCTGTCACCCACAACCTTTATACATCCTGCAGAAAAACTAATGAGTAATGCTCGACACCATTTATCTATTTTTCTTATTTCTTTTAGTAACCTCCTGGAAGACAGTTTGTATTCTGACATTTTTCATTATGAATGTGCTAGCTTAAGGGTGTTTTGGATTATTTTAAATTGTCTTCTGTACATCAAACAACATCTTATTTTGTTAATAGTACCTGAAAATCTGAGAAATTTCCTTGTAAAAAATACATTTCCACTCAACAATGTTGTAGGAGGACAAGTCAGAAATGCAGTAAGTTATTTTCTGTGAATACCAACAAACAAGTCTTTCAATGCAAAGGTTTTGCCTTACAAATGCAATATTATTGCATGGTATATTGTACTTCTCTCCACAAATAAGATAGAGAATGCACTATAAAAATTAACTATTGAGCAAAACTGCCCCAACTTTTCCAAATGTGTCACTGAAAAATTCTGTTTCAAACTTCTCTGAGAATAATTCTCACATAACGGTGACTCCTTCTTCTACAGGAGAGGAATCTGAGGAATGAAGAGGCACCTACATGGCTGGAAGAGGAAAAGACAGACATTGCTGTGACAGCTCATGGACAGATGTCTTCTGAAGAGAAAGGCTTATTTTGTGAGTGATGACTTCAGAAAAAAAATTGTGACTTCTTTATAGACAAAAGGAAAAGTAGATGGCAGAAAGAATAGACTGAAAATCAAAACACTTGTAATAAAGGAAAAAAATTTTGAAGAATGTAAACTGAAAGGAAGAATTAGGGATAATCTAAACAGAATTTTAAAGCTGTGCCTTGTTTACAACCCTCCCAAAAGCTGCATGAAGCAAACAAGTGGTATCCACTGCAGCGTTAGCTCAAGGTGCACCTCCCATGTTGGCCTGTACGTCACCCCTGTTCTCAAACAGAAACCTGTAGCTCCACTGAGGTGATGTTTCAAGTTCAGTAGTTAGTTGACATTTCAGATGGCCACTTGAGTATTGCTGACACCGGAGCTAACAAGGCAACAGGGACTCCACTGCACTCTGAGCTGCATATACAACACACCTGTGTTGCTAATCCATTTGTTTTGTGGGGTTCAAACATCCTTTTGAACCATTGGCACATAATACTTTGAGCTGGGCTAAGGGTATGTCTTTACAGTCACAATGTAGGCAAACGTAGACTAGCTGTAAATGGGTTAATGTGGCCATTGATAAAGGTCTAGCTGTGCTAAAAAAGGCTATGAAACTTTCCCAAGAAGCAAGATAAAATAACTTTTTCATCTCTGTGTTACCAGGGCTGGGCTGCTTCCAGTCCCTGAGCTAGTTTATACTGCTGTGTAAACATATTCTGTCTAAAGAAGAATTGTTAATTAATTCTTAATTAATTAATTTGTTAAAAGTTAATGAAGGAAAACCCATTGTACAAAATATCCTGGAAAGGACTGAGCACACCCTTTTTCCATCTCATATTTTCCTCTTTTACACTACCTCAACTCATCTTTTCTTTCCACACTTCTCTTCGTTCTTCCTTTAATTTTCCTATTTCACACTAGCTTATTTGAACTGGCACTTTCAACCACACATAAGTTCCTTAGGAGAAAGAAGTTCATTATTATCAGAGGACCTAAAGCTGTGTTGTGGGAGGTGAAATGGATCATTTTCTCAGGCATGTGAAGCTCCAGAAGGCAACATGGCTGGGAATGAAAATACTGAACCAGATTTTTATTAAGTTGAAATGGCTGAATAATTTAAATTTACTCACTAAACATGTATACACACAGCCCCATCCCCAAGCCCTCGGATGCTATTCCAAAAAGCCTTGTCCTGGAGGGAATTTAAAAAAACATCATAGCTTTCATTAAAATCACACTGCAGAGAAGCTACTATTCACTCCACCAAAGTTTCAAGGACTCATTATCAAAGGGGAGCTAACCTCTTGCCTCATTTTGTTATTGATAGTGGAGTTCCAAAGGGTTGCGACCTACCCTTGTTTTCAGGTTAATCACCTAAAAAATAATAATTTCTTTGTACTGGGGAAAGTGATATATTTAAGCTCTTTCTCAAACAGTGCTGGCTAGAAAGGAAAGTGAAGTTATACTATTCCATGCATCATCAGAGAGCTGCAAATCAAGTGTCACAATACAATTCACAACGTCAGCTTTTAAACTGTATTTCCTTAGAATCCATATTACAAATACAGGGAGTGTATAGCAATTAATGAAGACACAATTTCTCCCACCAATTTTTGACTTTGGTTACTATATTGTATTGTACTATATTGACAATTGTCCTGGTTTCGGCTGGGACAGAGTTAACTTGGTTAAACCACGACAACAATAATTACTGTTTGGGCTCAACATAAGAGTGTATTTTTGTCCTTTGGTAAACACCTGACAAAATTCCCAGGGAAGTCCAAAATAATTTAATTTTTTTAATCAGAAAATAGAACCAGGTGGTTTATGATGCCTATAGCAGCAAAAAGTCCAAACATCACCATCTCCTTATGGCAAAAGGGCAACATGCCATCTTATGAGCTCCAGCTCTCTTCACAGTGTGATACTAAATCCACAAACCAGGCATAACACTAGCTTGTGGACAAAATCAGCCACCAACTTTTTCATAGAATCATAGAATGGTTTGGGTTGGAAGGGACCATCGAAGATCATTTACTCCAAACCTCCTGCAATGGGCCGGACCATCCTTCACTAGATCAGGTTGCTCAAAGCCCTATCCAACTGGACTTTGAACACTTCCAATGATGGGGCATCCACAACTTCTCCGGGCAACTTGTTGTCTCACCACCCTTATTGTAAAAAATTTCTTCCTTATGCCCAATCTAAATCTTCCCTCTTTCATTTTAAAACCATTGGCCCTTGTCCTGTTATGGATTTATGCATGCTGGCCACAATAACAGGGTCCGACCCTAGGATCCCACAAAATAAAGTCCAAGTAAAGGTTTCCAATTTCTCTTTTATTAGTTCTCAGGTTACAGCTTGAGCTGGGTGCTAAAGAGAGAAGAATATAGTTAATCAAACTTACTCTATAACAGTCCTGTCACTACAGGCCCTGGTAAAAACATCTTCCTCTGTCTTTCCTATAAGCCCCCTTTATATATTGAAAGGCTGCAATAAGGTCTCCCCAGAGCCTTCTCTTCTCCAGGCTGAACCACCTCAAATCTCTCAGCCTTTCTTCATAGGAGAGGTGTTCCAGCCCTCTCATCATTTTCATGGCCCTCCTCTGGACCCAGTCTAACAAGTCCATGTCTTTCTTGTACAGGGGACCCCAAAGCTGGATGCATTACTCCAGGTGGGGTCTCATGAGAGCCAGAGTAGAGGAGGAAAATTGCCTCTATTGATCTGCTGGCCATGCTCCTTTTTATGCAGCCCAGGCTACAATTGGCTTTCTGGGCTGCAAGCGCACATTGCCGGCTTATATCCAATTTTTCATCCACTAGTACCCCCTAAGTCCTTCTCCGCAGGGTTGTTGTCAATCAATCCATCCCCCAGTCTGTACCGATATTGGGGATTTCCCCAACTGAGGTGCAGGACCTTGCATTTGGCTTTATTGAACTTCCTGAGGTTCACATGGGCCCGTTCATCTGTCTTCATCCTTATTTCTTCCTCTGGAACCACGTGAATGATGGGAAGTGGCATCAGAGCATCACTTCAAGTAACACTGCAGAGGCAACATGCTTAATTTGGACATTCTTGCCAGTAATATCAACAGGCAAGAGACCAAATACTAGCACTCGCTGATCATACGCTTTTGCATCTGTTGACTATCCAGTTTGAGACTGTTTTCATACTCCTAGCTCATTTCACGCTAGGTCCTGTACAACACTCCCAGTCCATATCATATTGCATTAAACTTACTGAAAACTACTGTGTCTGGCATCAAGCCTTTTTGGCAACTCCTGGAAATATTTAAACTGATTTATTGTTTCTAAATTTTGTCCTTCAGTTTACTGAAATAAAATTATTTATGTTTATGAGTTTGACAAACTTAAGAGGATGTTTGGAGCTCACTTAATACAATAAAATTTCTCTAGTCACTTACTTCCAAAAAGCAAATAAATAATAAGTAACTATTTTCCAAAACTGTGAGTGAAGTGGATCTTTAGCAATGCCCCCAGTATGTCATGCCTTGATCCAAAAAATACTTAGATGTTTCATTTTAAATTTAAGCACGTTGGTAAACTTACTGCAATATTTTAAATACTGAAGCTAATAGGGCAAGGAGTATATTTTAAATAGTGTGCAGGGTAGATGCCTATTCAAGTTCAAGTAAAATCTCTAAATCTCTCCTTTCTCCAAATTGTTCATCCAATAAAGGATGTTCCTAGGAGAGAAATGGGATATGGGCTTTTATGACTTTTACAAGTACTTTTGGTCCAAAAGCCTTTTATAAAGTTGTTATTCAATAAAGGTGGATTTTGATTCTATGTTTTATATTGCAGTACTGCACATAATTGTGTGTTCAATAACTTGTCATAATATAAAATTATCTAAACTAATAAATGATTCATATCTCTAAAAGTATCCTGTTATGGATGAAGTTTAGCAGAGAGAACAAGCTTTATTTGCATTTAAAGTTAGAACAATTTTTATGGTATTTGTTTCTCAACATGCAGAGATTTATTGCTCCATTTTTTGTCAAATAATAGTTTTCTTAGTTAATAAAAAGAGAGCTGCCATTTCAGTTTAAAACTCAAAAGAAACACAACTCCATGGAGCCCCTTGGAATAACTTGCCAGAGTGATTCCAACACTGAAATGCACTAACCCAGATACTCCCAACCACATAATAGTATAGATGTAAAGGTCTAGATAAACAGAGGAAGACCCTGGAAACATCCCCCAAAGCCTTCTGTCCACCCTATTCTGCAAGTATGATTGACTGTGTCATGTTTATTGTTAGCCCATCTGGACAACAGGTGCAGTACTTAATGGCCATGGTGTATTTGATTATTGACTAGTGAATATTTCTTCATGACACAATAGGCTGCAGACTGACCCTCGGTAACAAACAGACTTCCTACCCATTTCTACATTCAAAATCTCAAAACAAAAGAAAACAGTTTTAAGATTTTAACCTATCTGGAAGTTTGGTACAGAGCTTCCACATACAACTCACATCTGTCAAATACTTAGCTTGGCAATCTTGTATAGAGTCTATTAAAGGAAAAAAAAAAAGGTGCATGAATTTCAAGCTTGGGGGCCTCTAATTACCTCGTGCTTAAAGTTTAACTACAAAATGTAGATAAATTGCTGCACTAAAACCGCAGAAGATCCTCCACCCGATTTGTGCCAATGTGTCTAAAGCTCAGTGATGCTGATCCCAGGGAGACTTTTCCACTTAGTCCTCAGAGAATTCATTTTGGACCCGTTTCTAATGAGTATATAAAGGATTACTTGGATGTTTTGGTAAAGCTACCCAATAAATTAGTCAATCTGAAATTTTATTAGCCGCAAAGCATTACAGCGGTCATATAGCTGAAGAACACTGAGGGAATTGAAGGCGTATTAGTCATTTATTTCGGCAGATACCAGAGATCAGTACTCAGTACAGGCTGTTAGTTGTAACATTAAGCTAATTGGCTAATAGTTGCAGCAGTTCTTATAAGGTTTTTGTACTGAGAGGTGTGACCCCTTCTTGAACCAATTTATGTAAACCCAGAGGGAGTCCTAAATTTATTCCAGTTTCACGAATGCATGGTCCGGATTAGGAAACCAAAAGCAAAAAGAGTATGCATAAAAACCACTGTGTCAACCAAACACCTAAAATTTACATGCTGTCAGCTTGAAAACTTTCTGTTTAACAAATTACTTGAGATGATAAATGTTTAAAATAAATGTAACAATTTGGTATTAAAAATGTTCATATTTCATCCAGTGCATATTGCGGGGCTGTGGTTTTTTTCTTCTCAACCATACCTTTGGCTATTTATCTAGTTGCAAACTTTTATAGATGTGGAATATTTTAAGAAGTTCTTTGGAATGGCCTGAGGTAATTTCAAACTTAACAGACCCTGTCCCACCAGAGCTCATTACAGTGAATTTTATAACAAAGTACCCTCTACTTAATTTTCAGAGCTTAGCCAAGCGTACTAGAAATGCAGCTGCATTAAGTGCAATTACTGGTATAATAAAAGCAGTGGAGGGCTGTTTAAGACTCAAGAACCAGCAGTAAACAGGAGCTCCATGTCCTCTAACAGCCAGTGATGTGTCAAAGTGCCAGCAGTGTGAGATTTCCTCTGCTGGGGAAGGAAAAAAATGAAGCAGCATGTCCTGTTGGGGGGGAAAAAAAAAAAACCAACCACAAATCTTCCGTCCTTCAACAAGCCCACAAAGATAGAGTGGTGGAAAAGGATAAAAAAAATATTCCCTCCAGTTATGCCACTAGCATCTCCCTCTCTCTTTAAGCAGGAGTCCAAAACAATAAACTCATATTCCCACCAGTGAAGAAAATAGGTAAATTCAATTCCATAAAAAGTGAGACTAATAGTAAGTGACTCACCTAATACACAGAATGATCTGGGTTCATAACTAACAAAGTTTACTGTCAAATGACAGAATGGAAAAAGAAATATCATTTTTGTGACAGGAAATAATAGTAGCTTCTTATTTAAAATAAAACAACCCACAACAAAACTGAGCTATTGACTATAAAAGCTCCGCAACTGTTAAACATGGAATTATCTTGATAACTAAACCATCACTCCTGGAAATTAAATGAATTCTTGTATGAAACTAAAAAAGAAAAAATATGTTCAAGACAGAAGACAACCGACCGCTCCTGACTAATTTCTGATAGAAGACAACTGACCTCTCCTGAAGAAATTAGTGACTAAATTCTACTATATGGGACTAATCTCTTTTTTTGTTTCTAATCTTGAACCTTATTTTCATGTATTTATCTCAACTATTTGGCACAAAAAGACCTTTATACTCATACCAATGAGCAGTTAATTCATATGAGTCGTCCTTCTGATTCACAGGAAGTAAGTGGCTTACAAACGTGGCTTTATGGTAAAATTTGAAAGCACAAAAGAGCTTGATTATCCATGGCCTGTAGATATCATAGTCATTTACTTCGCACACAGTGAATATAAAAAACTTTACATGAGTGCTGAAGGTAGAAAAAAATTCTGATTTTGTACTCTGCACAATAATAAGAGATTTCTAAATTGTGAAATAAAAACAATTTCCAATTTTCAGTGCGTAAGTAGTGTCAAATAGAAAAGCAACAAGAAAAGATGCAGAATTTCAACGTATCTTCTCCCAATAATGGATAAATGAAGTAGACCAGCTTCTGTTTTATGCTTCCATTTTCTAGTAAAAAATACACACTAAGCATATTTTGCCTGTCTTTAAAGTTGATTTCAGGTTTTAAAGGACATGGATAACAAAAAAAAAAAAGAAAAATCAAAACACCTGTTATTTGTAGACTACACTGCTAGCAATATCCAAGTTAACTCTGGCTGAAAATCCCATATATGGACTTGGAAATAATCAACAGTATGTAGAAAGACAAATAAAAATTACTTTGACAGTAGAACTCATTACTGACTCAGAAATACGTAGGAAAAATTAAACACATGCATTTTTCCTGCCAACAAAGCATATCAATACATCTATTTCTGATGTACCTGTTATCCAGTACTATCTTCTGAGTTATGGAAACATTTTCAAGATGTCATTGAGTGTTTTCTCTTGCCCATTTCCTCTATTTGCTGAACCTCACACACAGGGGCTGTGCCTCCACCAAGATTGTTTTGCTTGACTAAAGATACATAAAAAGATCACATCTTGCTGTTGCCAGGAAAGTTCTAACAACCAACAAAAGTGATTCTCTAGCAAGTGATTTTGTGTTAGCAAACTATTGAAGTAAATCCAAAAATCCAAAGAAAGAAATCTCTCAACAATCTCATTCCATTTTGGAGATGCCATGGTGCATTAGGGAGACCAAAAGAAATCTCAAGATGGAAGGTGCAGAATTTGAAGAGCATTACAGCTAGTGACAAAACTACAACCTTGAAAGCTAGTAGGATGCCCAAATAACCCAATTTCTCTAATCTTTTGGGAAACCTGAACAGCTAAGTGTTACAGAGCACTTGCAGAGAGAGCAGCATGACTAATTTACCAAGGAAAACTAAATAGGTATTTACAAACATAAAATATGAAAGATGGAACTGCAATTTTTCTAAGAAGAAAGAGGAAGAGATAACAGTTATTGTAAGTAAGAAGATGGAGAGGATTCCTATGCCTGGAAAGGGAGCCACTTAAATATGACATTCATAAGCTGAAAGAAACTAGATGTTAAAAGGAACTAGGGATTGGTGACATGTGGCAGAATCTTTTTCCACCAAGTTGGAATTTGAGTTGAGCTCATGTTTCTACTTGAGAACTATGACACAAGCTGGTGGTCTCAGACCAGCTCTCAGCAGACAAGCATATATCAATAACAGCATGCTCTTCAGTTCCTCCTGCAACGAGGCAAGAAAAATTGACCAGTCTTAGAAGTTAAACTCTCAAACCTACCGATACCTGATTGTCAGGTTTGAACATATCTATGAAACAATGAAGGAAAGAACATGCTAGAATTGGCTATGCTGACTCTGCACATTTTTTTTTCCTTGTAAAGGGTAGCTAGCCATGAGAAACAGTTGACCTAACATCCTTTTGTAAGAAGTAAAACAAAATAACCTGGGATAAATATGAAAATATTTTCAGACTGGCTGAATGAAAAGCTGTCAAGGGGCTAAGACGCAAATTGAAAATCTATGTCAGTAGGTGTGGATTTACCAGAAGTGGAATGTGGTCTGTCCACCTCTTCTCTCAGCCTTTATCTCTTCTCCATTAGGATTGTTTTGCAAAGTTTGTGTATTCCTAGCCATGGCTGGGGAGGTTCCTGCCTGTTCAAAGAACAGCTAGATCCAAACCTGGCTGACATGCTGAATGATTTCTGTAAATTTCCACGTGCACTCACGAGAAAAAGAAAGACACAAACCTGGATGCCAAATCGCTTAAAAACACTTATTCAGGGAAGGTATGGATTTGATGACTGTGTGGGACAGCTCACTAGCAGCAGAGATCTTACTTATCCAACTGCAACACAAAATAAATGTACAGATATTGGCACAGAAACAAAAATTTCAGGACTGAAACTAAAAATAAAAATCCAGGCAGAAGAATAAAAACCAGAATGAACGAAAATATGTTCCAGGCTTAACATGGATAATATCATCTCAATATTCTTAATACAATGATAATCACTACACCGAGCACTGGGAACCAGGTCAGGGCAAAGAATAAAAGAAAATTGTATTAATCACAATCTCCAAAGGCAGGCCATAAAAGCCATATCACACACACTGAAAAATAATTCATTAAACTATATCCCAGCTGGAAGTAGAGAAAAACAAACAGAATAAAAAGACACTAAGCAGCAGGGAGAAATAAACTTTATGGAACTGTCAAAGCATGAACAATAGGGGGAAAAAAAAAAGAAAGAAACAATAAATGTGTCTGGCTTATTGGTAAAATAGCCACGTTAGGACAGACATGAGAATTAAATTTAAAGCAAAACCCGAGATACGGAGATAATGCCAAGCTTGAAGTATCAAAATTATCCTATTGCAGTTCAGGACATTCAGTACTTGCAAATTGTGGTTTGGCAGTACCTCACAATGAGAGCAACATCACTAAATGCTAATCATTCATGGAGCATCAGGCACATCTCTTCAGAGTTACGTACCGCAAGATGAACTGAAAGCAAAAATGTCCACATTTCAAGATTGACTGTTAAAGCAAAAGTATGCATAGCCCCTATATGGGAAAGAAAGAACACTTTCTCTGCTAGCTTGTCTGCAGGTTTGATTTAGTGATGAAAAGTGGTACTTTGCATAAACATTTCCAAGAGCCCTTTTGTAATGTTACGTACCTCTTTTTTTCTTTTTGAGGAACAGATGGGAGAAGGGAACACTATGGTAATGCATTCCATTGTATAATAGCACTAAAAATAAGGAGGAATACCACGCAATGTATTCCGTTCAAAGAAATTATTACTAGCCATTTTGAGTCTTTGCTAGATAAATTTAAAAAAAATTGCCCTCCAGTTTTGGCTTCCTCAGTTTTTCTGTACCTCAAAAGCTTGATTTACAATAGTGTTCAGCAGCCACAGCTTATACAAGCTTCATCTGGAGTTGTGTTTTCTCAGAACAGCTGAAAATGTGGCCCAAAGTGTTTGGGCAAAGAGGCACCCAAAGCCACTGGCAACTTTGGAAAATTTCAGCCCAGAACATCTACCAGGTTCTGCTGCAACTGAAGGTCTTTATAAGCAGAGATGCCAGTATGTGCATATGTATATATATATAAGGAATGTACAAATGGTGGTGCATTGTAAATGTAAATGATGTCAATCTTTCTATTTGATCCTCAGTTAATTAAAATTGTTTTTGTGTTTTACATACACTGAATACAACAGAAAGAGGATGGATTTTTCAGATGAGCCAGCGGGATTGTAGGTGCCCAGCTTCCAGTAAAACACAGGGGAAGCTGAGGTCCCAGATTGCTTCAGATTCTTTAATGTCACTGTTAGAAAGCATTAAATCAATTATGTCTGAACATAATTCATCCACCAGTCATTGACATATGACAAAACAGACCTTAAACTATGAGTTATTGACTTTACTGAATGAAAGCATGTTTTTTCAATTAAAAAAATGCTGTATATCCTGGATACAGTTTTATGAAAGCTCAGTAAGGACCCATGGTAAATGTTCTCACAGAAGACATTAAGCATTTGCAAATGCCAAATTCTTGGATGGTAATTCTTTCTCTCCCTCTTTTCCCCCTTTGACACCCTGACTCCCTATTCCATGTTATGGGCTAACGACCTGCAAATTATATCTTTATAAAGCAAAACTGTTTTTCAGCTAGAGGAATGAATAAAATTATATTTGACACATCAAAATTTCTTTCCTCCACCTCCTTTTTATAACTGAAAAAGAGTCAAACTAATTTAAACCAAATCTGATTTAAAAATCCTGCTGAGCCGAGACTTTTAAATACCAAGTTTCAGCCTGGAGTGAATTTTTATGGCTATGTTATAAACACCTGAAAAACAGCAGGTGCCACAGTAATATACAGTTCGTGTTTTTATATGATTTCCTTAGTTTCAAAAGTAGATTCTAGTCAAAGTTTTTTTCTAATTTTAACTTGTCATGGATATTACAGTTCCAACTAAATGCTTACAAGCCAGAAGTAGTTTGGAATGAACATATATGTACGTATTTTATAGTTTATAAAATTATCCAACAGATACATTTACAATTTTGCTAAGGTGAGAAAACACTTCCATTAAAAATTCTATGAATGGTGATCAGAAAATGAAATCCCTGCCAGAGAAAGTTGGTTAAACATCTCTCAGTGGTGTGTGTGGTGCTTTAATGCACTCTGTTAGAATACTCAGTTCCATAATAATTTCAAGATTCACTCAAATTGTTTTAAAACAACAATGCAAGTATTATTTCAAAAAGTGACAAAAATACTTGTATGCTTTAGCTAAACATATGTGTTCTTAATCCTTCAGGCTTGAGAGTTTAACTATTTGGAAGTACTCAAGAAAATTAATCTGAATTAATTAAATGTGAGAATGCAAAGTGGATTTGTTAAATTGCATTAAACTGCTGTCTGGACAATCTAATTCAGAATTAAAATAGCTTTGATGCCTTTACACATAATACACTTGAGAAGCAAAATAAACAAAAATTAATAAATAAAAATTAATAACCCTGAACAAGGGTTCTGATATATGAACCAGTGCCTTTAGAGTAAAGTAAGTATGAACTTCACTTGCTGTTTGGTAGCTTACATGCACATACTTACCACAAAACCACACCACAGTTTCTCTTTAAATGAAAGATATTCCTAACTACATGACATTTACCGGGGTAAAAGTGTACATCTGGACTGTTCCTGTGAAGCCTCTGATGTTATACAAGTTTACACCTTCCTTTATTTCAAAGTAACTTCTGCGCACCTGTCCATACCCTGGTGTAGCTTCACTACTACATTGTATACCTAATTTTGATATATTTTCCTGACTGAATTGAGAAATTCTATGACTGGATTTTGAACAACTAAAAGACTATATTTATATTAAAAACCACACTGATATCACGGTCTGATTTTCAAAAAGTTTGCACATGGTTTTCCGCTCGCAACTTCCAGTTATAGATGCAGAGACAGTTCACATGCAAATGATCATTACTGCAAATGAAAATATTTGCATGAAAACTTGCATGTGCAAATGAACTAACTTTGCATTCAATTTTTTGCATGCATTGGTGTAAATGGTCACCTTTAGGCTCCCATCTAGGAAAGCTCTTAAGTACAAGCTTTTCTTGAAATGGAGCAGGCTTTAGATGGAACTACCTATGAATTTACAACTTAAGCACATGTTTCAATGGCTTCCAGATTAGTATATTAGTAAAATTTCAATATATTCTAAAGGGATTTAGGAGCAGATTCAAAGGGTATTTGGGGCACCTAAATCCAAGATTCTTGATCCTTGAGAGCTTCATCTAGCTGCCATTGAACTACTTGAAGTATCCACATACCTCACTTCTTGCTTTTCCACGTTTCCACATCACTGGTGCAGCTCAGTGCCCATTTCACACAAAGCCTGTGGCTTCCTACTAGAACAGTGGCACTCAGTACGAATGCTCGGGTTGTGTTTTTTGGACTAGGTACTGGCAATAAATGGCAGCTGGCTGCCTTTTTTAAAAAATTAAAATAAAATAATATTAAAAAAACCCACCACCAAAATGATTACTCGATAACCTATACAAGCAGTTCTCAAAGGAAAGACTGGAGCCATGGCTTCTTCCAGCAGATCACCAAAATTACCAGAGGGCAATGTCCAGAGCAGAAAGCATCCCCTCAAATCTGAGGATAATCTGTAGGCTGGGGGAAGTGGGGAGGGCATATTCTTCCAGCATGGGAAATACAGATTTCAGTCTTCCCAATGAGAGAGCGGGAGCCATCTCAGGCCTCCCAGTAAACACACCAACCAGTAGCTAAAGAGGCCTGGGGAGAGACTGCTCATTCTTCTCCAAGCTTGTTTTCAAAGGGACATGAAAAACCTTTCCAAACTTGCGCTTTGGAAAGTGGTTTCTGTCAGGAGAAGGCAGTGGGCTCTGTGGGAGATGTTGCCTGGCCGTACGATGTGACTGCTTTCCTCAGAGCTTCCTTCAGGTCTAGCACCACCCAACACACTAGCAGCTGTGGACGCCATTTTGAGAGCTCAGGCCCACACTGGTGGAGGCCTAGGCTAAAATGGCTGCCGAGGTTATTGCCTTTACCCGTACAACTGACAGCTGAGGCACTTGCTCGGCAGCACCTGAACTCCCGCACTTCACAGCCTGGTATTTTAAAGTAAATGGGCAAAAATTTTAGCCTGCAAGTGTCAGGCTAGAAACCGCAGCTTTATTCAGGATGTGCTCAGCTGTCTGTGCAACAGGAGGAGAACGCACCACTGGAAACCTAGGCCTTCACATGGACACAGGTGTTAGCATCACTCTCATTAATGTAATGTGAGCCATGGAGACACATCCTACACCCTCATCTCCAGATACATCCAGTATCCTAGAAAAAACACCATTGACATGAGTGTAAGGATTATTGTCATTGTCCAGGCAAATCCAGCTAGGTCGCATAATGAACATGTTAATACAGAAAGAGTGGTAGCCTACATAAAATGGATAGGTTAATAAAGTCCTTCCTATTACCTCTCTCTCCCTGAGTTTGTCTTTGATGTGCCATGGGAAGGCTGAAGAGAGAGAGAGATTGCCACTGGGGATTTTGAGAAAAAGTAGCCTTCGGTTTAATACAGAGCCTGAAGATTAGGGTAGAAGTATGTAGAGTAGGAGAATCTGCTAGCTAAACATTATCACATGTTCATTTTCATTTAAAATACGCTGTTTCTTTTTTATTAATTCCATTTCCTTCAAGGACATGCATAAGTTACAAGACGCAGACATTGATTTTAGGCTCTAATATTAAGGGAAGAATAATCACAAAACACTAAATCTTTTATCAATGAGCTCACTATTTGAAGGGACACAAAGGTACTTCAGAACATAATAAAATCATTAGTACACACAATAATATGGTTTTTGACGAAAGGTAAATTTTAAGTATTCCTCCAGAGTTACAATTTGTCAGCTCAAAACCATCATTACTCTGAATCATTCAGTTCTCATAAAGTTGAAGTGCTCCTCTTCGGTGCTTAAACGTGTTTACCTTTAGGTATTCACTTAAGCTTACTTCACTTGAAAAGAGTTAGCTATAAGGTACTGTACAATAACTAAGCACAAGCAAAATGTTTTGCTAAACAGGATTGGATTAAGCATTCAATACTCTGCTGAATCAGGACCCCACTAGCATCTGCAGCTATGGCAGTACGGGTTGGTGGTACGGTAAATCCAAGTTTAGCAGTTCTACCAACATGCCGTGGCCACATAACAGAAGGTGTTACACTGGTACAAACTCCCTCTGCAGAGTCACCTCTGTTGACAAATCTTTTGAAGACTTAACTTTAAACCCTCAAATTTTATTCAGGAATGTCCTGTCTTCCTCCAGCCAGCATGAAGTTTGTATAAAAGGATAAAGCTAGCATTAACCCTCTGAAGAGCCTTTGACTAATCCAACAAAAATGTGATTTAGGCTTGTGCATCCATGCCTAAATTAATTCAAAACTATGGTGCTCTGCTGATATTAATATTAATAATTATCATTATTTGTAGAACCACAGCCTAAACATATTTTCTCTGCAAAGTAGCTACTTCATTTTGCTGACAATAAATAAATAATGTTAGCCCTCTGCACCCTTAGATCTTACTTTCTGTTCTAAAAAAGTTCAGTTTAATTCTCCATTTCTCTCTCACTTATTGAGAAGCACAAACATATTTCTGTGCAAAATGAAAGGACAGAGCACTAGCCAGGTGATAAGGACTCCTTTTGTTTGTTAAATATGCTAGTGGCCTAGTGGGAAGCCTCCGATAAATTTTTTCGCCTCCTTGTGCCTCAGTTTCCACATCTTTAACACAGAGAATTTGCCTGCCCCACTTTGTAGAGCTTTTATAGATGGCTTATGATTTAATCTGAGTTAATATCTTATCTGTGGCTAGTAAGCAAAAAATAATGATAAGTTTTCAACCAAGTTATGTATCTACAAGTGATAAAGGACAGCTCTTGATAGCAAAAGACCGAGAATTGTTTTATAATGTTTCTAGTTTATATTTAGAACAGGAGTCATAATTTTTTTTAACTCACTTACCTTTGGATTGTGTTCCTAACAAATATTAAAATAATTTTTTTCTACCAAGAACTGCCTGACCTATTGTGCTCACTATTCTTGCAATCGCAACAACAAGGAAGTAATTCAAAAAACTGCAACAATTAGGACTACAAAATACCCATATGTATTGTAAGTCTACTGGGGAAAAAAAAAAAAAAACAAACCAGAGACCATCCTCAAATGTGCCCTACATGTTAAAAAGCACACATTGATATGTTATTACTTATGTTCTACATCCCCATTAGTAATAATCATTCAATAATACTTTTCCATAAGCCTATAGAGAACTCATAGCTCACAATGGCTCAGCTCAGACAGTTTACCATAGAATAAGTTTGAATTAGAAAGCAGGCTCTGGAAATTCTGCTGAGACTAACCCCTAAATTCTGCTGACCATGAGAACTTACCTGTGCAGTGCTAAAGCACACAAAACCCAAAACAGAAATGACAGCTTACTATGAAATTATGAACTATTTTCTCCTCTTTCTTCTCTAATGACTTCCACAGTTACTGCAAAGCAGATGGTTTATTACACAGAATACTACCCTGCGTTCTTGCAGTGTTTTTCATCGAGGAATTTCATAGATTACTACAAAACTAGTTATGCATAATTAATATATTTTACACACGAATGAACTAAGGTACAGAGAGAGGTCTAAGGCTAACTCTGAAAGATCACAAGTCCCTGAAATTTCCCATGTCTGGGGTTAGACAAAGTCTTGCCGAAAGACAGCAGCAGTGCCAAGATCAGAGCTCTTCCGTTCCTGGCTCTTATACTCATGCTTTGTCAACACTCCCAGTCTATGTTACTCAGTGTCTAGTGATATCCAACAAAATCCCACAACAGCTAAAGACAGCCTTTTGAGTCCAAGACCCCTCCTGAGCCTTTATATTAAACAATCATGTTATACTGATTTTACTTACAGGAAAAAAAACCAAAACCAAGGCTCAGCTCTTGCAATCTGTACTAGACTAGCATTGACAAAGTAGTAAAGATATGAATGACTTGTTTAACAGTGGAGGAGGAATGAAAGAAAGCAAACAGGTTTGTTTCTTAATTAATATGGACTGCTTTAAGTACTTATGGATGATTTAAACTGAAACATGCTTACTTCACATTAGAATTATATTAACAACATATCAAGTAATTGAGATGACATTAAGCAACATGAGCATTAAGACATAAAGTGGGAAAACTTAATGGTAAGTATAACACAGGTACCAAGTAGCAGAGTAATTTGAAATTGAGATTCTAACTTTGAGAGGTCAGTATCTGTCCTGTTCATGCACTCAGTAACAAAAACATCCCAGTCAGTCTTATAATTTAATTTAAAGTAATTGTCTGATTTAATTGTTTTCTTTCTCTCATTATCCAAATAATTCATTTTCAGTAGAAAAAATGTGAACGGTGTAATCTATCCAGGAAGACAGGGACTAACAAGTGATTTAGGTCACTAAGCTGCTTAAAACTCCTTCATCTGTTGCTTTTCTGTCTGATTTATTCTCAGTTCCTTCAGTGAAAATGGTCTAAAAGTCATGCCAGTTTTAATAAATCTATATTAATTTGAACTGACACAGCATTAAGGTTTTATAACACATTTACAGCAGTATATGCTTCTAGAACCCTGACAACTTTTTCTTTTCTTTCCTGTAATGAGAGTTCTCCAAAATTATTTGAAACAAAACAACCAAATTCATAGCAACATGGCAGCCAAGAAAGTGTCCCAAAGTGCAATGCAGCAGGACTCGTGCAGAAGGAAAATAGGGAAAAAAGAAATGTAACTAATATGTTTGATGGTAAAAAATCCACTTCTGATCATTTTTATATTTGCTTTCTATAGACCATAGTCAATCCTTTTGGTGTTTGTCAGCAAAAAGCAAATGTTAAGATTTTTACTCTTGCCAACCAACTTCCGACAGCTACTGTGGTGTAAATGCTACAAAACCAATGCTGTTCCAGAGCCAATTCTTCAAGTCTCAGTAAGGTTGCTATGTGATATTATATATGCCATACTCTTACCTCCGAGATATAGGCATCACTGGAGGCAGTTCCCTGTCCTGAATCAGTATATACATTATTTCATTTACCCAGTGTTTAAGGAGATCAGGCTCACTGAACAACTACTTTGTCTAAAGACACTGCTGCCTCTTCCCTAGCTCATTTTGGAGGTATCACCACTTGAGCATGATAATTTCTAGTAACTTAGTTTCTGCGGACATATGAGAAGCAATGAATTTTCTTGACTTTTGATGATTATTCCTAAAACTGTTCTGCCTTTACTGTTTTTATGTCTAAATAATACTACATTTCTCTTCACATAGTTAAGTGTGTTTATGTAGCTACAATAGTCTAAGAATAAAAGGAAAGCAAAGTTTGTAGGAAGATGACACTGAACCTGAAAGGATGCTAACTTTTTCTCCCCTGACTTTATCAGCTGTTGTAAACATAAAACAACATTGAGACTGCTACAATGGCCTTTTCCAGCTAAGGCAAACTGCAAAATGTTTCAGTGACTCTTCTACTTCTTTTACACTTTGCCCACTTGTGGTGTTGTCTGATTTAAGCTTGAATTAATGCGGATTGCCTGAGGGCTTGTACACTATTCATTTTGCATGCATTTCTAAATCCCCTGTGAACTTCATGAGTTTATGCCACAGCTATGATGACAATTACTTCTTTGAAAGCCAAAAATTTCTCCTCAATCTGTCTTTTTCTCCTTTCTTCTTTTTGGGGTGTTTGGAACATCTAAGTGGCAAGAAAGATGAGTGCAAAAAGGCAAGTTATGCAGTGTGGCATCTTGTCCCTGAGGAAAGATTTCCTTCAAAAGTGATAGAACACATGCTGTTATAGATGGTGCCCAACTCAACCTGTTATCCTGGCGTCTAAGCCCTAATGGAACAGTTTGACCAACTAGTCAGCAGGCACAATGCCATCCAAGCATATGGGCATGAGTACATGCAGCCAACTGACCATGTAGGAGAATCAAACATGTTTGCTGAGGGCAGGAATCCCAGTCTGAAACATCCAAACAGCTGTCTGTCCTGAGGTTTACATGCCTGTGGTTAAGGTGATGTGACATAGCTAATCCAGATTTTGGCTAGATTAATTTTAAAATACAAAAATTAGCTTTCTTGGCACAAAAGGCATTTTGGGCCCTAGCTGTATACCAATATCTTCAAAACAATATTCCAGGTGAAATTCCCGCTGGATGTTTTGGAATTAAACCATGTTGTGACATATCCAACGCTCTTCCACTGCTTTACCTGCATACAGTGTTAAAGGAATACAGGACATTCTTTTGAGATTGTTAAATCATTTGTTTTACATCTTCAAATGTTACATCCAGAAAAGTATTTTAATACTGCAATTCCATATTACTAAGGGGAGTAATTTCTTTATCAGGGCTAAAGTAGTACAAAAATCACACTTATAGCCCTATTTTCCCATCAGGCTCTGAAGCATTAACTTTTTAAACTGGAAAAGTAACTTGTTCTACAAATTAGACAAAAAAATCATTCCAGTTTACAAACTATTAAACAATCAATAAAACAATTTAACATAAATGCTACTGAAATGTACACCGTTACTGAATAGACCTTATGAAATTCTGTATGTTGGAAATTTCTTCATATTTTAATACTGCTTTGCAGTACTCAGTGATTATAGATGTACATAGAGATTACTTTTATTGTTTATAGCAAAGAGCAACATCTTTGAAAGTGCATTATGTTTATTGTTGATAGCAAGCAGTAAAATGTTCAAAAGTGATTAAATAATTTAGTAGCCTGAATCCAATTTTCCAAAGTAAATCAACTATTAAGTGTAGATTCGCAAAAAGTACCTTCTCTCACTGGATTCAGTAGGTTATAGGGATCTAAATATAATATTTGAAGATTTGGGAGTGAAGCTGAAGCCTCACTGAAAGTGAAGGTAAACAGGGTCATATATTGTAAAGAGATTTTTTTTAGATATTTCATCCTAAATCTCAGACAAGTCTTGTGCCAAGGGGGAAAGAATATACAGTCTTCATTATAAAAAAAAGTGAGTTTACATACAGCCTCTTTCAAGACTCTGCTTACCTGAAATTGACGGAGTTACAAATAGTGTAAGCGGCTTTCATGTTCCACTAGGAAACAGAGCCATAGAAACACAGAACACACTTACATGCCTGTTACAAACTCTTAGAACTTTAAAGCCTGAAAAGTATCAGTATGATTTAGAGCAATATTTTATAAGTCTGGTTAAAAATAAGATCTCAATGTGATTATTATACAGGCCTGAATGTGAATTATTATCCTGCAATACAAAAAAACCCCAACGCCAAACCCACACACTTTTCAGCACAGAGCCAGCCACCTTTACCACCACATTATTTTGAGGAACTAGTAGTATTCTAGTTTCTTACTGTGGTCTGTTAAATCATTTACATGTAAATGGAATTTTTGTTTTCTCACTATATGCCCTTTAAAAATACATATTCAGCAAACCACCTTTTTCTTTCTCTCTGCAGCAAATACAACTAATTTCACTTCATGAAGTAAGCAAAATCTCTCTTTATCATTTCCCAGATGCACAATTAAAATAACAAAACAGAACCAAAGTCAAATATTCTTCAAACTTTAGCCACAAAAAGTCACAGTAGATATCTTATTCTGGAAGTGTTTCTTCTAAATCAAAACTTAGCAGCATATGTTGAAATCACCAAACATGAGATCTGAAGTTTGGATTAAGAACCGAAATTCCCCAAGACAGGACTGGGTAGCATCCAACTGTTCTGATCCCTGTTTAAGGGGCTAGACAGAGTGGTGCAGAGCAAAAAGAAACCCTGTGCAATTTAGATTGATAGCATTTATAGAAAACTCAACTGCTTGTGATTCTTGGAAGAATTGTGATCATATTTTAGTGTAGGCTAAAACTGTAAATTTCAGATTATGTTCAAAATTCGACATCAAAGGTGGTTCAGATATATGGCTACAGTAAAGATTCATCCCTTCTAAATGTGCCTCCATTGCAAGAGTAAGTAAAAAATCATCGGAATTTATGCACAAAGCTATATGAATAATTTTCTTGCTTCAGTCTCCAATTGCTGCAACCCCTTATCATACAAAAAATAAAAAGCTATTCCAGTTCAGACAAAAAGACCTTCTCACTTCTCCCTTGGGAGAATCTTAACTCAGGCTATGAACTATTCTGAGTTCAGGTAGTATCTACTTCTCCTACTGACACTATTGGACTACGTTTAAATACCTGAACACAGGGAGCAAGGATTCCCATATCCTGACAGGTTCCCTTCACTCCCAAGCTAAAAAAACCCCATTCTTATCCTTGCTTAGTGTCTCAATGACTCTGAAACTATTTCATAGAAAACAGAATATCTCCAAAACAAAGATTCTAAGTGGAAGTCCCATTAAGCTTATATGCAGGCCACTCACCTGAGAGGAGCAGAAACTCGTGCAAATCCAATGGCTACCTGATGCAAAATCATTTATTTGCAAAATGTTTTGGGGGTACTAAACCAGACCTTTTCAGAGGACTTATAAAAAAATATTCTTACAAAGATCTTCTCAGCTCTTTCTTATCCATATTGCTTATCACATACACAATTCTGCAAGAAAAGTGGGCATAAAATAACAACTGGTGTTATAAATTCCCTTATAAGCTCCTGCAAATGCACTGTGGAAGATTTCACTAGGCACTGAATATCAGTAACTGTTATGTGGTAGGACTGTAGAGCAGTTAGATTTTTTTAATTGCTCTTTAGTTAGCAAGACTTGCACTTTCTCTCATTAACTGATATAAAAATGAAAATAAGTACAGGAGAACAGTGAGTCCTAAACAGACATATTTAATGTTTTCACTAAAGATAACACTCATTAGACTGTTCACAAAATCACATACTTAAACACATGGATTTAAATCTGTTCAGAACTTCTGCGATCCTCTTTGTCTTGCATTCACCTTCACCAATTATTCTTAAACAATAAATAATGTATATATGGAGTCCTTCATGTTTTACACCACACTTCATAGGGTAAGAGCCAGTCATAAGTCTATGTAGCTCAAACTGTGAAGCTAGCTTCCCCAGGGAGTCTCCAACCTCTTCCAAAGGAGGCATAAACAAGCACAGTGAAAACGGGGTACGGGGAGATTTTCTGTCTTTTTCAGTTAGGACTGGGGAAATATGAAACTATCTGTCCAAGTATTAAATTATTCTATACTGAGTATTAGAGATAATTGTTTTGTGTTTTGCTGAGTCCTAAGTGAAAATGAACCAGAAAGCAAAATAAATGAACAGGCTGCTCCTGGCGTTTGTGAAATCCTATAATGAGAGTAAAGAGAAAAGGCTCTGAGGTGAGTTTTAGAAAGATATGAAGACAACACAAAGTGAACCTGCTTTCCACCAAACTCTGAAAAGCCAGGAGGAAAGGACACAGATAAGCTAAAAACCAGAAGAACCAAGGACGCATCTGGAGTGAGGGGGATAGCTGCAACATAGAAAGTCTTGTGTACTGTTGCTTTTAAGCGGGTGAGGAATTTTGGATTGAAATTGCGGGGCAGAAGGCTACTGAAGAGGAAGGAAGAGACCAGCTTCTAGGAAAAAAGAGACCAAGCACAGCCATGGTCTTCAGACTTTCTGATGTTTTGACAGTGGACACTTAAGAATTTCATAAACCCTAGAAGAGAAGCAGAAAATTGAAACTATTGTGGAACACAGCTAGCAGTTCCTTAGGAGGCTTTTCTGCAGGCAGAGAAACAATCCCATTCTGCATCAGCCTTCAATGCTATTGGCAAGGTGCTTTATTTTTTTACCTAGCACCTAGGCAGTTCTCTATAGTATGTGCTATGACTAACTCTTTGAGGATACTTCTCTCAAACTCTTACCTTGCAGTAAGAGGAATGCACAAAACACTCAGATGATAGCTAATGGAAGAAAAAGAATCCAGGAGATAGCCACTCCCCAAAGGGGTTCCCTCCAGCGTGGATCAACACAGTCTAATTTGCTGACCTTTTGGTTGCCCTCTACAACTTATTTATCTACTGAGCTTTCCCCTGAGATAAGAGGCAATTTTGATCTTTAGTGTTTCAATGAAAGAAAATTCCTCATCAACACATATATTGCTTTTTCAGCCATGCCCTTATTTAGTATAATTATCCTAAGGATAATAGATGTATAGTATAAATTGAAGACCAGTATGTAATAAGGAGAGAAATTCCAGAAGCAGACTTGGAAAGGACTTAAAATCCTCTATGACAAATGGGTACATAAGCAGCATAGTAACCCGGTTGTTCTGGGAATACACTTAAAGGTATTACAAAGTTTATACCATGTTTCTGGAACACAGTGTCTGTTACAGTAGGGTTCCTCCCTGTTTCTCTCTTCTTTATACATGAAAAAAGATGGTAGGGATAGACACTTTATTATTCGTGTTTTAATTTGCCAACAGCAACACGCTAACTTTCAAAATTACAGACAAGTAAATCAGTTTTGTCCAGTGTACCTGCATTCCCTTCTCTGCTACATGTGTAAATCTGAAACAGAGTTCTACATGCCATGAAGGGCCCTGGAAATTGATATCTTTTTACACTAATTGCTAAATCTGTAACTTGACAACATTTAATCAAGTGATGTTTGAATAGGACTAATTTGTATTGCAAACTTCTTTTTAGTTTGGATCACGATCTATGTAAAACTGCAATGTCCTAATAGAAAAAAAAAGTTTTGTAAACCTATATAGAGATAACTATGTTTTTAAAACTCTGAAAGAATTAAACGTCAGAAGACCTTCAAAGAGATCATTTTCATTGTCATGTACTACAAATATGAAACCTGAGGTGTAATCCAAGTGAATCACACAAAGAACTTGTCAGAACAGATAGCAAAGCCTTCCAGTATCATGCCTCAGACCAAACCACAAGATGATCTTTCTTCTCCCCTCCAGAACGGTACCTATATTTAGTCATGTGATAAATAATTTTTAAAAATGACAGATCCAGAATTTCTGGACTGCATGAACTAGTATTCTGTGAAACCTCAAATTGTTGGAAGTAGTTTCCCACAAATACTGTGGGACCTGCAGGTGTGCAGACCCGGGGCGGGGGGGGGGGGAGGGAGAGGAAATCACACCTTACAATTCAGTCACAGTTATTTCCTTCCTCCCTTCCTTCCTTGCATCAAGGTGGAAGGGCTTGGTAGAGGAGAAAGAGCGATCAGTTAAAGCTTTTCTTGGTAAGAAATCCAGAAACCTATTTTCTGCCTACATTCCTCATTCACTGTCATAAATTCCTACCCCAACTTTGCCTTCAACTCAACAGAAACTCATTTCTCCTTTCTACCTTCAACAGTACACACAATAGCATGCCCTAACTCCTGTTCCCTGTTATTTCCTTGTTTTCTTCATTCCCTTGCCTGTTCTCTGCTAAGCCTGCCTCTCCTTTACAGAGTGTGCCATGCATGGCGTGAGTTTGCCAATGGGGCTGGAAGTATCAGCCATTCCTCTTTGACTTAGCACTAGCTAGGGTAGCAGGCTGCACGGCACTGTGCTCCCAGCCAAGTGGTAACCAGTGCCTTTCTGCATCCCCTCTGTACTCCCTCCAGTGCCTGACTTGTACACTTTCCTTTTAAGCTGGACAGCATCCAAAATTTTATACGGGCTTACCTCTCACTGAATTCCTTCTCTAGAACAGAATTCTCCAAGATCGTCAATTGCTTTTCACCAATTACAGAAGAAAGAAAAATATCACCTCCTGCACAAATGTTTGAACTGTAAGCTTCATCATGAATCTTGCTGCTCCTTTACTCTACATCAGCTTGTCTTTGCTCACCTCTCCTTTTCTTTGCCCTCTTTCACGTTTCCATTATTCATCCCCTATGCAATCCTACAACCACTATAGCTTCTACAACAAATATAACACTGTAGCATAATATTAAAACACGCATATGACTTGTTGCTAGTGTAGGCCTTCTGACTGGGATCATTCTATGCTGCATGCCTCTCTGATTTGTCAGTCATCTTTGGGGGGGTGTCTGTGTGTATTTCAGTCCTTGTCCAGTACCTAGCTGTACTCAGTCCTAAGATCACAGTTATCAAATGAAAAGATATTTTCAAGGGTACAAATTATTAAACCTGTACTGTCCTAGACTATTTATTACGTAGGAAATGGATCAGACTGTTCTGTGCTTCATCTAGTACTTTTGGCATCTTATGAATGTATAAGTATTCTCATGATGTGAATGACCCATCTTGGGGAAGTAGCTCCACCTGCTCTTCAGTACATCACTTGAAGTCCGTAAGTCTAGATCTTGGGGCAAGAATAAGTGCTGCAAGTCTGCATAGAGAAGTTAGCCTTCTGACATGCAGCAACTGTGCCAGCTTTCAGATATTTGATTTTTTTTTTTTTTTTTTTTTTTAATCCCTAAGATAGAAAAGACTCTGGTCTTTGGTGGCTAATTCTTACATGGGTTTTGGTTACTATGGTATTTGGACATCAAATCATTAGCAAGTATTCTCAGAGATTATCAAAACTTAAGAAGCCTGAGAGAAAAATAATAGTTTGCTGATAAATTGTCATTTCGGATGATGGCATTAGGTACACTACAGAAATGTAGGGAAAGACAGTGAAGCTATCAACTGCAAGTACAACTATAAAAAAGAACCTCATAATTAACAATATTCGTCTATGACTGAAAATTTTGTTTCTGCTGTCACTCAATTACTGATAACCACAGAAATCAGAATCTCTAATATTTCATTAAGTTCTTTATCTGTATGAAATATTATAACATAACTCAATTTTTACATGGCAAGAAGAAATTAAAAAAAACCCAGATAAATCAGAAGAGTCTCACACTAATAAAACAGGGTAGCTTTGAAAACATTGCCTATTCGGACCATCAGATGATACTATTTAGGGTATATAATACTGAAAGGGCAATCTGATAATCACACTGGAAGCAATTTCAAACCATACTACTGCTGAAAAGTCAATTTAACTTTCCAGTTTTATAAGACTTTGTTATTGCTATTGTTAATTATTTCTCATTTAATGGGAAATTGGCAACAAGGTCCCCAACTGTCATTTTAAATCTGCAATAATATCATGTGAAGCTTTTCGTCCTTATTCCCAAGTCCTGGATTATCAGAGCTAAATGGCAGCTCCAGCATTACAAAAGCTCAGGGGCAGGTACTGTTACACAAATTGCCAATTCAATTAACAGTGTGTAAATGCTCCACTGGCAGGCTGAGGGAAGGACAGCCATTTTGGCAAGTGTCATTCCTAATTTATCAAACTGTCAAACCTTCCACTCAGGTGCCTGCGGTCACTGTCTGCCCCTCAATGCTAAGTTGTAAAGCTGCAGGATCCATTCTTGTAGCTTGACAAGGCACAATACTCAAAACTGATTTTAAAATCAAATGTACAGTTGTCTTAATTATTCTCAGTATAAATGATGTTTTAATTACAAAATCAGAGTGGGAATATTCAATCAAGATCCAAGATTACATGTATATACAAGGAGGCGGGTGGATCAAAGCCCGATGCCTAGCCTGTTTTCAGAGGTAGCTATTCTGTTTTTGTTAATTCAATATAGTTTGTGATTACCTACCTCCCTCGGCTACTGTCCTTTATGGTCTTTAGTCTGACTCTGCTCTTGGTTCTTATCAAACCACTGTGTCTGTGTTAATGCCTTTCAGGGGAAAACCCCTGTGGCAGGACTCTGCATCAACAGATTGGTTTCATCTCCCCAGGCCTTGCTCTCCTTCCTCCCTCAGAAATGCCCAGTCACTTCATTTAGGAATTTTTAAAAAGTCTTTTCAGAAATAAAAACCGGTTATGAGCCTCTTCTGTAGAAGAGAAAAGCTAAATAACTTCACATTTGAAGGCTTTCCCTCATTCTTTTCTCCTTGAGTTTTTTTTCCTGTGCCGGTAGAAACAGCATACAGAAACTGTTGCATATGCTGATCAGAGCCCCTACAGTGAATACATGTACTGTGCAGTACACTGATGCCTGCAGGATAGCGCTTGAACAGTACCCCCATTATGTACCTTGGGGGCGGGGATGTTACATCAGTGCATCTGTAAATGTTTGCTTTTGGGTTGAATACTTGCCGAGTGTGAGCTGCGGAGTGTTTCACTTAAATCAAGTTTAAATTGATCTGACCATTTTAAAGCAAAGAAAATGGAAGTAGAAAATAAAATACAGAAAATTGTCCTTTCAGTATCTTGTGTGACTCCTGTTAGTAAAAATGAACAAAATTCATGGCACAATAACAACAAAGAAAGCTCAGATTGGATAAGATGAATGTGTTTTATAATCCGTCGGTGGACATCATGGGCCAGCAGGAGATGCTCCAGACAAAGAGAAGAAATCCAAGATTAAGTAGTTATGTGGTAGATAACATCAGCTATAGTTTTCTATTTACAATAATTAAGTTCTTAAGTGAAAACCTGTATGCATGTGCATCTTCCAAAGCGATCAATTTTTTTGCCTGTTAGCTCATTTGATGTAGGTATTATTATCACAGCATTAGGAATCCAAATACTTTTACTTTTTATGTAAGACCGTTGTAGCCTTGGACTCAATACTATCATGTCACTGCAAGTTCCTAAGGCTAACCATGCATTTCGTGAAGGATGTAATGTATCTAGATAGTAATGCAATTCAATTGTTCTATCACATTTTAGAATGCAGATTAATTCTTTTTAGAATTAAGAAATAATTCTTACAATGCCTTCAACAGACATGGTAAAAAGCACTCAATTTAGTATTCACAATATTGTTCTTTCATCCATATGATGATAAGTGTGAATGAAGAAAGTGCTCTGGAGCACAGGACTACTGGGAGTTAAACATTGCTATGTTGAAATAAGGAGGAGGAATTCCATACTTTGGTACAAACCAACTATATGAACTGAACTTGACTTCTAAAGCTTTTAAGGATTGGCCCTAAATCAAGCCAAAAATGTTTATGAAGCTCTGCTAAATCTAAGACTGTGGACTTCATCCAATGCCCCATGAAATCATTGGGACCATCTTAAATCCTTTATTTGTCCTATTGCAGCCATATCTATGAAAAGATAGATCTTTAACTGTTTCTAATGCATGTACATCAAGAAAAAGCAGCAAGCATTTGAGAGTCATGAGGTAGATTGCTTCCATTATTTAAATAACTTTGCATAATTTCACAAGAGCACACAATTAGACCAGATTTTGAGAGTAAATTAGGGGACTAAAAATAGAGAACAGGATTCCAACAAAGTTTCAAAACCACATGAACGCTTTGAAAATCCTAACAGGCACTAACTTTTGACACTCTCCTGTGTGAAAATATCTGCACAGATCTGACTTTCCTCCATAGCAAGTTGTCTCTAGCTAATATTGTTATTGTTACACTATTTACCTTTCTGCTAGTGCTTTTGTGTAACTCTAACTCTTTCGGCGTAACACTTCATTCAGTCTGATAGCATGCATACTTCTTTTGAACTTGAAAGTGTGAGAAAGAAGAGGCAGGAAAAAATCAAATATCTTAAATGAGCAAAATAAAACAGCTGCTCCTAGGGCTATACATTGGAAACTTTATTACCTCTATAGATTTTGAACAAGAGTTCAGGAAATTACATGTGATAGTTGAGGGGGAAAGGATGCAGTACTGCATAAGGAGCATCAAGTGTGATCCAAAGAAATACTCAAGTAAATAAAATGTTATTAGATCACAGATTATAGAGATACTGAGTTCCAAACTGAAATCTATGATAGCTATTTCAGTTTGCAAGAACTGAAAAATATCTGAATGCAGAAGGCCTTCTTATTAGAAAGAGAAAAAAGGTTTAACCATTTTAAAAAAACTGAAACATTTTTCTGGTCCTCTGTAAATCCTAACCCTGTAGGCCAAAATAAATGGCCTATGAAGCATAAGTAATTCCAAGCAGTTAATTAAAAGTAAAACTAGGTGAAAAAAAACTGTTAATAAATAGTTTTGTATCTATGAGATTACTCCAACTGAATTTTACTTTCAGAACATCAATTTAGCCAGTGCTGTGATTCAATAAACCAGTGTGCTAGGGCATTAGCTTGAACTGTGCAAGAAGTTGAATATCAATCCATATTAGAATCAGGGGATTCAAATGATAGATTGTTTCTGGATCTGAGTTTCTTCAGTCAAGAATATTTTGCAGAAGATGAGAATGAGTACTTTGACTTTGAGAGATAAATCCAATAGAGATAATAATTCATATGTATTTAATCTGATCTCCGCACATTACAAGACTTTACTGCTGCATCAAGACCAGCCTTTGTAAGAAAACAATTCACTGTACTGAAAAGGATCTCAGCCACTATGGAATGATATGAACTTCCACATACAGAAATGCCAGTTAAG
Organism: Gymnogyps californianus; assembly: GCF_018139145.2. Taxonomy (NCBI): domain Eukaryota; kingdom Metazoa; phylum Chordata; class Aves; order Accipitriformes; family Cathartidae; genus Gymnogyps; species Gymnogyps californianus. The sequence continues at coordinate 42,094,839 of NC_059475.1, read as the reverse complement.
GGTGTGGAAACTATAGGCATTGTGAGACTCCAAATGTAATATAACGCCACTTTGGAAACGGAAGTTCAACAGCAATTGTTATCCAAGGACCACATTGTTTATATTACCAACTAGCACCAAACAATCCTAATCCAGACAGCATATTTATAAGACAGTTCTATACTGATGAGTTACCCAAGCTAGCTTCCGAGCTTTGAGAGGTTTAAGAGCAGTCTAATGAAGGACTGTCGAGGAGCTCACTGTACACTCATGTGCAGAAGCAAGTTGAAAGTCCAATGTAGACATACTCTCTGCCTCTTTCCTTAGAATCTGTGTAGGTGCACAAAGGAAAAGCAGCTGAAAGAAACCTGAGACACCTATGGAACTTCAAACACAATAACTGTTCAAACAATAAAACTTTGGCCTGGTAGTAGCTTCAAAGTGGTAATCACCACAAAGTATGCTAAGATAAGGTAAGAGTATGCTCACAACCCCTGTGTGAGAGCAATAAATTTAACTAGGTATTTCAATGCACATTTTCTTTGAAGACTGCTGGTCCTCCTGGTATACCCTCAGGAAGTACTATGCCCAAATTAACATGAATACCTGCATAGCAGCGTCTAAGAAACTGACCTTGATGCGTGCAGGTTCTCTGAAAATATGCCTTGTGTTTGTGGCAACTTTGGGACTGGCATGGTAGAACAGAACATCCACCTCGGTATCCTGGATCCTGTCCTTAGGCAACTCAAGATCATTCAGATGTAAAATTTCCAGAGCAGGGAATGGTAAGTAACCCTACAGACATAACACTCCAAATTACCCTAGATTCTAAAAGTTAGAGATTGGCTTAGGCTTTAAATCACCTACGTTAAAATTCCTGCCCTGCAGTTTTGGAAATAGTTAGCGATACTTATGTATTGGTTCTTAGTAATAGGCTTTTAGCATGGGAAACTTTTAATACATTTTGTGATAGAAGTGCAAAAAACCACCTATCCGTGGCTGTGTTACTTAGCATGCTTGTTGAATGCTTGAACTAAATGTAAATCTTACTGAATGCGTTTCTTAATTTTTCCTGTGGAGCGATCATTCAGAGGGCTAAGCACACAATATGTTTGGAAAAATTATAGGGAAAACAAAGGCACTAGACAATAAGATCCAGTGTTCCTCAGTGCTGTCATCTTCTTTTCCCCTATACAGCTGTCATCACTTTAAAACTGCTGAAAAAGGAGGCCTCACCATCCTGCCCACGTCTGGGCTCTGCTTCTATCTCCTACCTTGTGCCAGCACCGGCACGTGCACATCTGTGCAGTGAGGCACGCTGGGGAACTAAGGGGGCAGGAATTATTTCTCTGGGTTACTCTTCAGCTGGACTGGTTACTTGATCTGCTAACCATGCCGTCACACACTCATGCTGGCACAAAAAAGAAGGCAGAAATGTGTAACCAGGAACAAAGTGGAGAATGTGATCACCCTCTCTAACTGCAGCCGCAGTCAGTGGAATTTGAGTCTTTAGCTAAGAGCTCCCAGTGTCACTGACTGCGAGCTCTCTGGAGATCTCACAAGTCCTCCCATCAGAAATAAGAAGGTAGTAAATATCCCAGTATTTTTCAGTGACAGGCAAAAATAGAGGACCTTGGAATGGTTTTCATTATGTTTAGCTCCACATTTCAGAGACATGTGAAGAGCCTACTGAATCACATCCAGAATCACTCTCTCTCCAAGTTACGTGACTTTTACTAGAATAAGATTCCATATTCCTGCTGCTTAAACTTTATAACCAAATCCCCTGATCTGTCGTGTTTAGATGAGTGGAAGACTTTTCCAGTCTCACCACTATCTTCTCTGCTTTTTCAGATCCTCTATATCGTATATCCATGTACAGCTTCATATCTGGTCTCCAGTGACAGTTCTTTGGGGAAGAGCTATAAAATCTTACCATGACTTCTAAAATACACAGAACTCTTTGAAATCTGTGCAATGTCTACATGCATCTAACTTATTCTCAGGTGGGGTGGGGAAGCTATGGGTTTCACTCCATCCATTTCTGCAGAGGTTTGTGCTCAGAGTAGTTTGCAGGATTCACCCTCTTAGTGTCCATGAAACTGTCCTCTACTCATGTCCTCTCGAGCAATTGGAAAACAGAAGTTTGGCCAAGGACTAGGATCAACCTGGTCCCAGACTTATTATTTTTCTTCAAATGTATGCTCATTTTCAAATGGAGCTGTGGTTATTTCTCTGCCAAAACAAGAACAGCAACAATAAACTATTTGGGTAAAATCATTTGTGGCACTACTGAAAAGGTATCCACAGTTCTAACCTCCTTTTGGCTTTGACAATAAGCAAAATTAATAATCATGATGCAAGATTTGGCTGGGCTCTGCCTCCGATTTTAATATAGCAAAGTGGCAGCATTTGCCCATATGGAGCATAAGAGAAGCCAGTACATAAAACATCGTTAACACTTCTTGCTCTTTCTGCACCATCTCTGCTTCTAATCCAAAAGACATCACTTCTCCATTCCCACATCATGACAAAAGCTTAAGTAGGCAGAGAAGACAAATGCACTAAAGTGTTGCCAAGTATCAACCCAACTAAAGGTTTAGCATGTTTCTCCTAATCTTTGCTTTCCTGTAACCCATCTGCAGTTTCTCCATGTAATCCCAGCCCATGATTCTTTAAAGTTGCTCTGAAATGGCACCTCCGTATCTTCAATGTCTCAAACACAAGTGCATTTGAAAAAAGGAAATAACACTCAAAATGCATTTAAAATGTATCCACATAATTTGTAGGAAAGTAAAAATGGCAATCACGTGGTTGGTTCAAACATCTGATCGAGTACATACTTTACAACAGAGTCATGAATTAGATGAACAGCATGCACACTCTGAAAGAATTGGCTTAATGCAAACCAGGTAAAGTCTTGTCTCACAAGACACAAGTTTCAAGCAGTGCCATCTTGGCTGCCTGTGTGTCTCACTGACTCATTCCTTTCATTTGCTTCAGTATCAATTTTCTTAGAGCAGTGGTGCTGCACTGTTACACATCCAATTCAAATTCACTCTGAAATCATGACCTATACTATACCTAAAACATAGCCTTGAGTACCTCAGTCACCTCTCAGAAGCACGGTCCCCTTCCCTCCCTTTTCACACTGCTTGGAGAAGTTTGCAACAATTTCTAGTAGGTGCTGCAAGATCTTCATAGTCAACTAGCTTGGCTGGCCAGCACAGAGGAAGCAGGCTAATCTTTGTACCTCTTGCTCCCTTCTGGCTTCTGTAGGCAACATCTCTAAACCAGTCCTTTACTTATTAAAAAATCTTTAAACTACATTTAGTTATAGCGAGGAAAGAAAAAGTTACGTTTTTCATACTGGCCTGAATATACTAATGCTAGTCACAACCTAGCCATGAAAGAACAAATTACAGTAACAGATGTCCATATATCACTAAGGTGACTTCCCTCCCTATTTTTATTTTTTATCAAAAATGGTGAGTCTGAAAAGTCAAAACAAAATTAAAAAAAAAAAAAAACCAACCCTGCAGCATCTGTCTCAGCAGAGTTCAAGCTGGCTGACAGTTCCTTACACTGAGAAGCTGAGAATGATGCTATAATTAAAATTTCATGAACAAGACAAAAATCTATTTTGTTTGGGAGAACTGTTATGAAAGTATACAGAGAAAAACTGAATATGGTAATTTAGTTTATCCCTGGCCCTGGTTTTAATGATTAAACTTAAGAATCCTGAACAAAATTATTGTTAGCAACACCTCATAACTTAATTAATTATGAGCATCATCTCTGTTAGGCACGGAAGCAGGTCTTAACCATTCCAAGTGAACGTGCGGCTATTGGCACAGCACTACTCTGAGTTCTCATTTGTTTGATGACTGAGGATTAATTCTTCCTGTCCTTATCACAGAATTTAAACTTGACCCAATTAATTTTCAGCCTAGAAAGGAATAAGCAGGAAAAAGTGAATAATCGTTCTCAAGACAAAGGAAAAAGGCAGCAATGGCACAGTCAGAGGCATCTTACTGACACCTGCATTACTTTCCTTTTCATATTTTTTTTTGTATAACATGCATTGCTTTTTACTGAATTTCAGTCAACTCCATGGGAGACAACACCATCCATCTTATTTCATCTTTTAACAAGGACTTGATGAGGTGACACAGGACTGATTCTTAAAAACACATTACCTGTTATGTGAGGCATTGTGTGACAGGGAGAACTATCTTCGTGACAGGCACCTGACAGCAGATTTGTTGATTTCATGGTCACTTCATTTAAAGTAACAACAGGGTGAAATATGCCATCTGATAATCTGTTTGAATGTTGACTGTGAAAAGCACTTAACATTTCTGCCAGCTACTACTACTACTACAGAATCTGTTCTTCAATATGTGCAGTTTTACCAGCCTCTTTAATAATTGTAAGTCAGAAACTCTTATCCTAGATTAAAGGGCGGGGGGGGGGGGGGGGGGGGGGGGGGGCAGGGGAAGAGAACTTTAAAAAAAGTCACCTTAGAAGTCTGACATTGCATTCTGAAAATAAGAAGATTCAAAATTTAGGGCATGTCACACAGTATGACTATTGTCTGCAAGACGACCGGCTGTTTGCTGTTTGAGGACAACTGCTGCACCTGCATTGCATAGGTGATTTTAGGACAGATATGTAGCCTTTCTCAGTCAGTTTTCTTCCATGTGAAAGTTTAATCCAGATACTTAAGATCAAACATCTCCCTGCTTAATTTTCACTAATAGGTAGTGATAGCAAAATGATAAGAAAGGGATGACTCGTTTCAGGAAGGGATTACACTGAATTCTGATATTACAACTCAGGATGAAATTATAGTTAAGAAGCTGGTATTATACATGCACAAACCTATGTATCAGCATGACAGGAATTCAAAAAATTAAAATATTAGAGCTTGTATCACAAGAAACCAGAATAATACAAAAACTATTATCCACTTCCTAGAGGCTGAATGGGTGAAACTCTTGTTCGTTTTCAAACAAGTTTGGGATAGGCAGAGATACCTCTAGATTAATCCAGCAGCACTGGAAGTTCGGTCAAAATCTGTCCTTAAACAGAGCCATCGTCATATAAAAATGCATGGCATGCACAAATTACAAACCCTTAATTCAAGTAGGGCTAAATGAGACAAATTCTAACAAATCAGCGCTGTACCCCTATCGTAATTAACACGTACTCACACATTGAACTATCTTGTTGATTTATGCTAACCTCCATGAAACCTGATGAAGAAATACCTTGAATTGATATGATTTAAGCATTTTAAAACCACATTAAATATGAACCAGAAGCAGGCTGGTTAAAATTTACACTTTCTCTGAAAGATTTTTTGACACATTCAGTGCTTGTGAAAGCTGAGGGGATGACGGCCCTAGTCAAATACAGTTGAGTGAGCAGACTGCAAGCATCCCACGTTCCACCTCCAGTGCAGTTCAACCGTGACGTGGAAGGACCTGCCTTCTCTTTTACTTCCCTCCCCACACACACTTTTATTTACTGTCTCGTAAATATTTTATTAATTAATTCCTGTTATTGCTTGTTGTTTGGGTTTTTTTAGTACTCTTAAAATTTTGCTACACAGTTTAACTTAAATTCACCTAGTCTCTCCATGTAGAAATAAAAATTCTGACAAGTTGACAGATAATCTAAGACTATAGCAAGCATCTTATTCCTAATCTATGAAGATGTTATCAGAATCATTTTATGCGGATTTGTTTATCTTTAAATCTTCTTTACTCAGGAAATAACCTCAGGGGTCCAGGTTCCCATCTCCTGGGATCACATCAATGGCAGCAGAAGCATGTATTTGAAAACTTCAGCATGGATTATGAATACTGTTTTTATAATCAGAACATTCTGCATGTTCTTTTATGGCACTGCCGACTCCAGTGTTTCCTGCTAAACTTCAGCTACATTAGAAATAACAACCTACAGTTATTTTGTTAAAATAGCTACTGTCAACTTGAAATCTAGTCAATTAAAAACAAAACAAAAACAAACAAAAAAGGCACTGTCAGGTGCTAAATCAACCCCTGAGCCCCACTTGCCAATTTCTGTGGTTCTAAAACCATATGCTCCTATTTTAAGAATGGCTTCTCTCTTTCCTGTCTGTGCAAAAGCCTCACGGAAACAAACAAAAGGCGAGGCACACTGAAAGCTATCTGAGCAGAAATAGCTTTCAAAAGTGCCTAGGAGAAAAGTAAAGAAACCAGGGAGACAACATAAAAGGAAAAAAATGGCTTATTTCTTAATCTATTTCACTTAGAGTGCTCTCTGGAATTACATAAAACTCCACTGGAAAAAAAAACATTTATGGGGAAAAATCCAGTTCACAGGTCTACTGTGCCCCTTTAAACAGACATCGGCTTTGAAGCATGGAATAAAAACCCCTGTGGCCCAGATCTTGGGGTACGTTGTGGCTGCTTTGAGTTGCATCACGCACACATTCTGGGCATGAAGCCAGCGTCACTGGCCAAGTGAGGTCACTCACGTGCACGGGGATCTTCCGGTGGCACCGAGCCAGCCTCTGCTGCTCCTGTCATATGCCCCTCTTCCTCAGCCTCCTTTGGAGAAACCCGGACAGGTCTGCCCCAAACCACCCCAAATCCTCGCTTGATGCAACACTCCGGGCAATTTCAAGAGCCACAGCAGCATCGTTGGGCACGTACATCTCCCACACCCAGAAGTGTGCTGTTTCTCAGCTGCTGTGGAAAGTCTAGACTAAATTAACTTGACTGACCAAATTGGAATTGCAGTCCTTGTCGAACTCAGTGGGAAAATATGCAAACTATGTTTACAGCCTTGTTAAGCATAAAGCCATTAAAAGTCATATACCCAATAGGCTTCACAACAATGACAAGGAAAACTAGCCACCTTTATGAAATACCGCTCACTCTCCGCGTTACCTTCCCTGGTGTTAAACTCCTAATATGAAGTCTCCTTCTATCAGGAGGAACAACATTTGGCTTTATATTACCAAGTTGTAGAATTCATCACTTTCATCTCTCTGCCATCTGCAGGATATTGAAAATGAAATGAAAACAGAAAAGGATTCTTAACATGAGGGGAACACCTGATGTATGAAGTTATTCAAGCCCCAGGAATGTGTGGTATTGCACATTCTCACTGTCACAGCCTTTGTTGAAAAGGATTTCCCTGACCTTTTCTCTAACCAGCAAACAAATAAGCCCTATCTCTCAGCAGGAGAGAGCCACTGCTCCATTAGATCATTAAGCAGTTCTATTCAGACTATCCCAGTCTCCTGTCCTTGGCCCTGCAGAAAGAGCTGGCACCGGTCCAATCAGTCAGATAGAAGGAAGGCAAATGTGCTTTCGTACGGTACAGCTTGAAATGTCACAGCAGGATGAAAGTCGTGGAACAGACAGCAGTGAGGAAAAGATGTGGTGCTACATGAGGGGTAGTGTTCCAACAAGGAAAGGCTGGTGTTTCAGTCTGCCAAACAACGTAATGACTCATCCAGGCAGAAAAATATTACCACCATGGGAATATTTGGAACGTCTCAGTCTGAGAGTAATTAGGGACTAAACTACACCGGCATGCCTCAGTGATGAAATGAGAAAATAAGCAATACCTCTGTCAAGTTCTGATTGGCGAGTATTAAATGAATATGGGCTTCTATCATATCTGACCACAAACTAGTAACTTGCAGCAGATTGTCAGAACAGAGAAATATTTCCACTTTCTCATAAAATACGACAGCACAAAAAAACCTGGTGAAGTGAAAAATGTTACAGTTGGCAGTAAGAGTTTTAAGGAAAATCATTACCATGATTATATAATTTAATCCTTGTAACAGGCATTTGCACACAGCGTTTTCAACCTCTAATTACTCTGTCTGCAATGGAATAAAAAAGGGTAAGAAGAGGATGGGCAAAAGCAGCAAATGCTGACAGTTTCATTTTATTAATAAATACTGTATACAAATCACTAAATGAAAAGCACAAATGTTTAATGGATATAGGTAATGGAATTATTGTGCTACTTATCGGTTGTAAAAATGTAAATACTTTGGCAAGAAGGAAAAATGTTAATTTTTATTCTTTTGTATTTCCAACTTGTGCACAATTTGTATTCATTAAGCAATGCAAAAGGCCTTTTTTTCTTTATAATTGTAAAGTGACATTATAATTAAATTGTATAACCTCAGCAGCATCTGCAATTTAAAGGATCACTTACAAGCTGGCTGGACAAAGTGCACCACATTAAGCCACAAAACTGAGTTACACATCAATAACCCTTCATTCCAGTGGCTGGGTCAGAACCTCAGCAACATGAAAAAAAAAAAAAGATTATTCAGAGTAAAAAGGTTTAGAAGGTCAGAAGCAAAACCGCTTACAAGATCAAAATTCCCAGGATTCTTTAAGACTGCATACATCGAAACCTCCCGTGACACCTGTTTGACTTCTTTCGGCAGGATGGACACTTGTAGTTCAGCTGAACTAAACGCAGCTCCCCAAATTAAAAGGAAGGGCAGACACAAATTACCTCTCTGCACAATATGAACAACCCCCATTAGACTGGCTTAATAAACTCTAATAGATGTATAGTTTAATACAATATTCAGCTATTGACATAAACATAAATATAAATTTCAAAGAAAATAACCTACTTTAGTAAAACTACCTGTGCAATAAAAATTAATGAACTCCAAATGATTCTGCACATCTCCACCAAATTGCATTTTCAGGCTCACATCTTCAGGACATGCTGGGTGGTTTGATGCATTCCCACAATTCATCTTCCTGCTAAGCCAATTTTAATTTAAATGCAATTAAAGGCTCAAAATGAACATTATGTATTAGATAAAGCCTTGAATCTGCAGACTATCATAAATATGATTTTCAGAAAAATTAATTACAAGCCATTAGGGTACAAGTCATCTTACTGCAAATGTTGAGTTAAACTGCAGAATCAGTTTGTTCCTTCCATTAAATGTTAAATACTGATTTTAAGCTTTGCTCCAAGTTAATAGCAGAAGGTCAGCATAAAAGAAAAAATGTTTCTGAAATAATCCTCAGAGATTCTGGAGACTTATCAATCCACATTAATTGAAAAAATATATTCTCTCTAAATGCTTTGAAACAATGAGCTTTTGATCTACTTTTGGTCAACTTAAAATAATAGTAAAACTCTTCACATTCTCCTTGTGCTCTGAATATAACACAGATTTCTGCAGAAGATAGAGTTGGTGCATAACTGCTTCAAATGAAAATCATTATATGTTCTGTGGTGTTTCTAACCAGTAGTTGGTAGACATCCACAAACCACACCAGAGATATCTGCATAAGGCACACTGTAGATCTGATAAATGAAACTTCAAGGAAGTCAACTAAGAGCTTCTTTTTGTTGTCACTTGCTGTGAAGTGGAGCCTGAGGATTCAGTACAATCCCAGCATTCAAGCAGCAGCTGTGGAAAAAGCTATGATTTCTGACTTTGAGATATACTGAAGTCACAACTTCAACTTTTTAGATGTTCCTGAAGATGACTCATAAACATGTGTGTAACTCTTAGCAACCATGACACAGAATTTATGCAGTCTAACTTGTTCTATACACTTATAGACCAAGTTCTATACACCTAGATACCTATAGATATATAGAACACATAAGAGTTTCAAAATTTGAGGAAACAGAAATTGTATATTGTATATCATATATTGCAAAAAGTGCATTTAGCACTGTACAGAGACAAAGATATGAGCATATCCCTCAGAACTAAAAGCATTTTTCCCAAATTCACAACTCCTGAATCTCACTGCTAGCTGTGTTCTTTAACACCATCCCATAGCTACTAAATTCTTCCCGCCAATATTACCCACAATAGATTCAAAGGAAAACTGCGCTTAATTCCCGTCTCCCAAACTGACATATTTTATACACAATATGTCAAAACTATGCATTTTTCATTAACTTCTGTTCTATCATTAAACAGAAAAGCAACGACACGGTTGGTGAAATTCAGCCATTAATCTCATAATAATTGGTTATAAATGTTCATGCTACACTGAAGAGCTGAATGCATTGCATGCAGTTGAGGGGGTCAAGGTAACTTTAAAAAATAAATCTTTATTAAATCACAGCTTTCTTTCCTGACATTATTCAATTTAGGCACGAACGCTGAAACTCACACCTTCATCTTCTGCACACTTGATTCAACTTAATTTTATCTGCTTGAATATCAAACGTTTCAATATCCACCTCTATATCCAGGCCCTCCTCCAGCTGCTAACTACTCCAGCCCTCCAGGGGACTGCATGTGTTTGCTTCAATCCATTTATTGTCTTTTGCTTGTCTACCTCTATCCCTAGACACTAATGTACTCACTTCTGGATATTACTAGATAACCTCTGCGCGGGGGGAGTTTAATGAAATATCTGGCCATCAAGCTGGATGAATGTTATTTTGGCAATTGAACTTCATAATTTAAGGGCATTAGTAAGAGATTCTCTAATTTCAAGGAAAGTGGAAAGCTGTTACATTCTGCAGATTTTATTAAAATGCTTTGTATGCTTGTGGAGCCTTAAACAGTTATACTTTGAAGACAGCAAAACTTCTATGAAATAAAATTTATGATATGTCTTGACAGTTTCAAAAACCAGAGTGATGATTAAGTCCAATGAACACAGAAGACAACTATTTCCCCAATGAGCTTGTTGCACAGTTCTACTTTTCACTGGCAAACAGTTTTTCTACAGCTGATGAGGTGTGATACATTTACAGACACCCGACAGGATCCTTTTCATGATGCGGATTTCTGACAGCAAAATACAAGAACAGAGAGAGACACTCAAAAAACGATACCCACCTACAGGTGGAAAGAGCATAACAGCTCTTACTTAAAGCCACCACACTGGGGCATCGCTCTATGGGGCAAAGAAATAAGCTACAAACTTTATTCATGAAGATAAAGTTGACATATGTGCACCTAGTACCTCAGTCCCTAGAATAACTGGGAAAACTCTCAAAATGTTATTTCTGATGGGATATCTTGCAATTTTCATATTTTTATGTACACCATCCTGAATCCCTAACTAGTGTTCAGAGTTTTATTCCTAAATCTTTTATCACACATGACTTTAAAAAAAAGATTCAGAAGGCTGATCAGAGTCCACTAACATCACTGGGGGTTCTCCCATTGACTTCGGCATATTGGGTATCAACTTGATCGTAAAGCCAACCTGAGAACCATTAGTCTGAATACATCATCTAAAATATGGAACAGATCCACACCACGCACTTCTCTCTACCCTTTCAATTGTCTAGTATATTCCTGCATGTTAGCAAAGACCAGGTTAGAAACAAAAGGTTTAGAATGTCACAAGCAAAACCGCTTACAAGATCTAAATTCCCAGGGTTCTTTAGGACTATGTATGTTGAAACCTGCCATAACACGTTTAGCTTCCTTCAGCAGGACATACACTTGTAGCTGGGCTGAACTAAATGCAATTCCCCAAGTTAAAAGGAAGGGCAAACACAAATTACCTTTCTGCACAACGTGAACAACCCCCACCAGGCTAGGTTAACAAATGCTAATGGCACTCTGTCTGGGGACAGGGGCTAGTCCTTTTCACTGCAAGTCTTGTAACTCAAAGTCTAGAAGCATGGTATCCATCACTGATGATAGAATACACTGTGAGACAAGTACAAGGGGAAAAGAGAGGAGGAGATAACTGCATTTACCAGTGAGATGCCTCTAACTCTGCAAGATGAATGCATAGCAACGCTATGGAGGAAGTAAGAGAACACTCCAAATCTAGTACAGTGAATAAAACAGAGGTACAATGAGCTGTTGTCCAGATTTTCAAACACAATCTCCTTTCACTCTCTCGAGCTTACTGCTGTTTGCCATTAGATTTTTCATTTCCAAATAACTCAGCAACTAAACAGGTGGAAAAAGTCAAACTCTGCCAAGCTTGGCTGCCCAGGAAGCTGTTGAAACCATGAGGTTTCCATTCAGAACAAGGTCTTTGTGACAGCATGAGCTCACTCTGAATAGCTGTGTGTTCAGCGATGTGCATGTTAATGAATGCATTGTTCATTGTTATCAGAGAACGTTATTCAGGGTTTCACAAAAACATTAATGAAGGTATTTTTTACATTTTTTTCACTACAAATTTAAAACACAAGTTACTTTTATATTTGCCTCATCCTGGTCACTGCTTCTTACCAGCTCTTAGAAAAGTGGTCCAAGGCCAGCTCTCTGGCCATTCCTAAATCCCATTTTCATTTGCTGTTTTCAGTATATTAATTAATTTCTACTTCCATCATACTCTGAATTCAAAACTTTTTATCCACAGGCTCCTGTCAAATTCCAGCCCCACATTGCAGCTTAATCTGCCTTCAGACCCATCCCATTTTTCAGCAGTTTTCACTTACAAATAAACATTGTCTTCCTTCCCCCTAAACTTCATTATCTTTACCTTTCTTTGAAAGGCTGAGAAACATCATCTTAGATATTACTGAGGAACTTTTCTTACCATTCAGTCTTTCCTAAAAAAACTTATCCTAAGCTTAATAAGTAAGTGTTCATCCATAAACACCACATGCACACACACTGAAAATCAGCCTAGCTTTCTGAAAGGCCAAGATGTTCTCCAAAAACGCCCTACTTAGAATCATAGAATGGTTTGGGTTGGAAGGGACCTTAAAGATCATCTAGTTCCAAACCCCCTGCCGTGGGCAGGGACACCTTCCACTAGACCAGGTTGCTCAAAGCCCCTTCCAACCTGGCCTTGAACACTTCCAGGGGTGGGGCATCCACAATCTCTCTGGGCAACCTGTTCCAGTGCCTCACCACCCTCACAGTGAAGAACTTCCTCCTTACATCTAATCTAAACCTACCCTCTCTCAGTTTAAAGCCATTACCCCTTGTCCTATCACTACATTCCCTGATAAAGAGTGCCCCCCATCCTTCCTGTAGGCCCCCTTTAAGTACTGGAAGGCTGCTATAAGATCTTCCCAGAGCCTTCTGTTCTCCAGACTGAAGAACCCCAACTCCCTCAGCCTGTCCTCATAGGGCAGGTGCTCCAGCCCCCGATCATCTTTGTGGCCCTTCTCTGGACTCGATCCAACAGGTCCATGTCTTTCTTACACTGGGGCCCCCAGAGCTGAACACAGTACTCCAGGTGGGGTCTCACGAGAGCGGAGTAGAGGGAAAGAATCACCTCCCTCGACCTGTGTCATGGTTTAACCCCAGTCAGCAACTCAGCACCACGCAGCCGCTTCCCCCTCCCCACTCCCAGTGGGGTGAGGGGGAGGAAAGGGAAAAAAAAGTAAAACTCGTGGGTTGAGATATGAACAGTTTAATAACTAAAGTAAAATACTAACAATAGTAATAATGAAATATAATAATAATAATAATACTAGTAATGAAAAGCAATATAACAAAAAAAGGAAGGGGGGGGGAGAAAAAAAAACCTGTGATGCACAATGCAATTGGTCACCACCCACTGACCAACGCCCAGTTAGTTCCCGAGCCACGATCCGCGCCTCGCGGCCAACTCCCCCCTGTTTATATACTGGGCATGACGTCCTATGCCATGGAATATCCCTTTGGCTAGTTCAGGTTAGCTGCCCCGGCTCTGCTCCCTCCCAGCTTCTTGCACACCTGCTTGCTGGCAAAGCATGAGAAACTGAAAAGTCCTTGGCTTAAGATAAGCACTGCTTAGCAACAACTAGAACATCAGAGTGTTATCAACATCATTCTCACACCAAATCCAAAACACAGCACTGTACCAGCTACTAAGAAGAGAGTTAACTCTGTCCCAGCCGAAACCAGGACAACCTGCTAGCCACACTTCTTTTGATGCAGCCCAGGGTGTGATTGGCTTTCTGGGCTGCAAGTGCACATTGCCAAGTCATATTCAGTTTTTCATCCACCAGTACCCCCAAGTCCTTCTCCGCAGGGCCGCTCTCAATCCACTCATTGCCCAGCCTGTATTTGTGCTTGGGATTGCCCCGACCCATGTGCAGGACCTTGCACTTGGCCTTGTGGAACTTCATGAGGTTGCACACCAGCCACCTCTCAAGCCTGTCAAGGTCCCTCTGGATGGCATCCCTTCCCTCCAGCGTGTCAACTGCACCACACAGCTTGGTGTCATCAGCAAACTTGCTCAATCCCACTGTCCATGTCATCGACAAAGATGTTAAACAGTGCTGGTCCCAATACCGACCCCTGAGGAATGCCACTCGTCACTGCTCTCCACTCAGAAATCAAGCCGTTGACCGGAACTCCTTGAGTGTGACCATCCAGCCAAGTCCTTATCCACCAAGTGGTCCATCCATCAAATCCATGTCTCTCCAATTTAGAGACAAGGATGTTGTGTGACATGGTGTCAAATCCTTTGCACAAGTCCAGGTAGATGATGTCCGTTGCTCTTCCCTTATCCACCAACGCTGCAACCCCGTCGTAGAAGGCCACCAAATTTGTCAGGCATGATTTGCCCTTAGTGAAGCCATGTTGGCTGTCACCAGTCACCTCCTTATTTTCCATGTGCCCTAGCATAGTTCCCAGGAGGCTCTGCTCCATGATCTTGCTGGGCACAGAGGTGAGACTGACTGGCCTGTAGTTCCCAAGGTCTTCCTTTTTTCCCTTTTTAAAAATGGGGGTTATGTTTCCTCTTTTCCAGTCAGTGGGAACTTCACCAGACTGCCACGACTTCTCAAGTATGATGGATAGTGGCTTAGCCACTTCGTCCGCCAGTTCCCTCAGGACCTGCGGATGCATCTCATCAGGTCCCATGGACTTGTGCACCTTCGGGTTCCTTAGATGGTCTCAAACCTGATCTTCTCCTACCGTGGGCGGTTCTTCATTCTCCCAGTCCCTGCCTTTGCCTTCTGTGACTTGGGCGGTATGGCTGGAGCACTTGCCAGTGAAGAATGAGACAAAAAAGTCATTGAGTACCTCAGCCTTCTCCATGTTGCAGGTAACCAGGTCTCCCATTTCCTTCTGGAGAGGGCCCACATTTTCCCTAGTCTTCCTTTTATCACCAATGTACCTACAGAAGCTTTTACTTGTTGCCTTTGATGTCCCTGGCCAGATTTAATTCTATCAGGGCTTTAGCTTTCCTAACCTGATCCCTGGCTGCTTGGACAATTTCTCTGTATTCCTCCCAGACTACCTGTCCTTGCTGCCACCCTCTGTAGGCTTCCTTTTTGTGTCTGAGTTTGTCCAGGAGCTCCCTGTTCATCCATGCAGGCCTCCTGGCGTTTTTGCCTGACTTCCTCTTTGTTGGGATGCATCGCTCCTGAGGTTGGAGGAGGTGATCCTTGAATATTAACCAGCTTTCTTGGGTCCCTCTTCCCTATAGGCTGTATTCCACGGTACTCTACCAAGCAGATCCCTGAAGAGGCCAAAGTCTGCTCTCCTGAAGTCCAGGGTAGTGAGCTTGCTGTGTGCCCTCCTTGCTGCCCTAAGGATCTTGAACTCCACCATTTCATGGTCACTGCAGCCAAGGCTGCCCTTGAGCTTCACATTCCCCACCAGCCCCTCCTTGTTGATGAGAACAAGGTCCAGCATAGCACCAGCATAGGAGAAGGAAGTTATCATCAACACATTCCAGGAACCTCCTGGATTGCTTATGCCCTACTTTGTTGTCCCTGCAACAGATATCGGGGTGGTTCAAGTCCCCCCTGAGGACCAGGTCTTGTGAAGGTGAGGCTGCTCCTATCTGTCTAAGGAGGGCCTCATCTGCTTGGTCTTCCTGGCGGGTGGCCTTTAAAAAAAAATACACCATACAAGTATCTTGTTTGGAACAGAAGACAGACATTTCCTTGTTTTAGGAAATGCCTATAAAGGATCAATCACCAGCATTCTCACAAAGAAAGTAACAGCTACCCTTATATCAGTAGTACCTTCCAGCAGCTCTTCTATTTCCACGGTTCAACTTTGGCCAGCCTATGTTTTAGGCTGATACCTTGTTCTCTGGAATAACGTTTTTTCTTTCTTATAAAAGGTAGTTGCTGGTGGTCATTGTTGGACATGGATATTCTGGAAATACGAACTCATCAAAACCAGTGAGGTGGCAGTTCCCTCAGTTTGCAAACTGTCCATGTTCAGTCATTAGCATCTAGCTGCTGAGGGTAAAATATTAGGTTTCAAATATGTTGTATTTTATATCCTCTGTGCAATTGGCTACTGTCTCTGAGAACTTCAAAACTCTTTAAGTGTGAACCATGCTATGGGCTGCTTACATTGAAATGTTAAGCTCCTGATATAACAGGAAAAATCAAAATATTGTAAGACTTCTAGTATTTCCCCAAAATATTCATATACATCCCCCATGGAAATATTTTTTGCATTTTATAGTCTAGTTCTAATAATATCTGGGTTTCCTATTTTTTAAGTTACTGGTCATTCTAAGCTCGCTGTTTCCAACATTGAGAGGTCAGAACCACTTACAACCGGGACTTAGTGACTGAGATGGTTTTATTTATCCCTGTGCACATACTTCTCCTCCACCCAATTCAAGGAAATAAATTACTATTCATTTCATTTGCTGAGAGAGATATGAGAATAATGGTGTAAGTCTGATAGTGCTGGTGTAAACTTTGGCATATAAGATATTATTGGCAGAAGTTTGGATAGATGTATTACACATAAATGAAAAAGCAGGCCATCACAAGCAAGATCTAATAAAACTCATATATCACATCATTTTTTCATGTATTCTTTATATGACACATTTAACAGAAATACTATTTTTAAAATGTATTAGTTTCTTAGAGAGCTTTAAAACATTTTATAGGAACTGTATTGCATATCCTTTAAACCATAAAATCTCAGCACATGTCCAACGCACAAACCTCAAAGAAAAAAAAAAGCAGAAAAACATTTAAACTTATCTGAAAGCTACCAGAATAACTTTTAATTTGTAAAAACAGAATATCTTTGAAGTCCAATGTTTCAAGACTTTCCAGAGCTACTCTGCATTCTTCCAGAAAGCTGAGTTTCCTTCTCAGCTGTAACATAATTTCTAGCTTTGAGATACAATGCTTTTATCCTGTCAAATAGCATGCATTTTTGGCCCTCACCTAAGTAACTGATGGGAAGAATGGACTGTTTTCCTGTTAGACAGACCTTAGAATGTCTGAAAAAAAGAATAAATTCTGGATGGCTGTTAGTGGGCAGTATATAAATGTGAAGTCACAGGTTCCTCATAATGGCAATTAAGAGTTTTATCACCAACACTTAATACACTAGCAGTGTTGAAGTTTGATGTATTGGCATCACGGTGTGCTGAAGGTAAAACTTGAGTGTTCTCAAGAGAAAACTTGATTTTTTAATCTTGTTTTACAAAACTATTTCACGTTTTGATGTTATATTAGATAAATTGCCAACATTTGATGACTTATCATGATTTAAGGCTATTCATGTTTAAGCTGCCATTTCTTATTTCTATATGTCTAAGATGTTTATTTTTTAGGGGAAAACCCTCCAGTACAGAATCTGCCAGTTTATAAGTGCTTTAATTTCTAATATGGTGCGTATATATGTTCCTATCTGGTAGCCAAGGTGTGTTATTTGATCATGAAACGGCTATATTTTGCCCACTCTCCTGTTAATTTTTTCCCTGAAAAATCAGATACAAATATTTTCACTTGTCCTTTAGCCACCAGTCAGCTGTCGTCCACATCATTCAGGAATAGTGAGTCAATAGTAAGAGTAAAGACAGCAAATATTTGAAAATCTCATACAACAACTAGAATCAACATCCAAACATGCTTCTCCTCCTGCCCCTGGGCCTAGGAAATATGTATATCTATTTAGGCTTTTTGTGAGGAAATGAACACAGCCATAGAGTTTAGACTGTGAAGGGACAAGGAGGGATCTGTTTGCTTCTGTTGTATTTGAGTCCACTTGAATAACCTACCACAATGTTATGGTGGGTTTTGCAGTGCTGCGTTGTATTGATTCTAGCCTCCGTACTCCTACCTACCTGTAGGATGGCTCCTGCACCTATGCACAAGGCATCTGAAACGTGGTGGGACCTCTGCAATCACAGACGCCCAGGAGTGTAAAGTAACTCACAGAATCAGAGCTATAATTATTACAATTAATAACATAACAACAACTAATTAATCAATTAAAATATCAATTCTTCCTTAATGAGAGAGATAAGAGTTGGAATTCATTATGGTCATAACACTTGCATTAAACATTTTTAGCGCGTAATTTCTTGAAACAGATTTGGTTCTGATGGAAAATAGACACCCAATATTTCATGTTGATCTGGTGCCTAAAAACATCCAATCGTGCTTAAGAAATGTGTCATCTTTCTACTCCTTTGTATCTTCTTATTCCACTCAATGACAAAATAATTGAAGTCATTTGTGATTGATGCTCCATTCTTATACAGTTACTCTTGGCTGTGTAAATTCTTCGTAATCTGCCTTCTCGTTCTTCCCCAGAGGTGTGCATGACTTCTCTCTTTCTTTAATTCAAAAACTCCTAACATATGGTTCCCACCAAAGCTTAAGAATTGTCTACTTTTGGAACTGTACTGATCGTGACAAAGAGGGAACAGAGTGCCAGATTACTTGCCTTGCTACACGTCATTTTATTCAAACATTCATATGCACCTTTTCGAGAGTTAAAATAGATTTCTCACTGTAATTTTTAAAAGTAATTTAATCTCTCTACTCCTTCTTCCTTTTTGTTTACCTGATAAAAACCTTAGTGGTGAATCAAAACTTAATGACATGCAGTCTACTGGGACCCAATAGGCAGTGGCTGGTGAGCACGTGTATGGTAGGAAGAGCAAAGGGTTTTGCCTTTCTCTTTGAAGGCTATCACCTCTCACCAATATTTTCTTAATAATAGGAAAATAAAAAAGTGATGGCCTCCCAGCAAAGGTGGAGAGCTCAGACGATACTAATGATTAGTGTATTTGCCAATAGTGTTCAGAGGAAAGGTACTCTATTTGCCGCTTAATAAACTTACCTTTTCCATTTTGTCTTTTTAACCTGCCTCAGTCAAATAAGCCATACATCTTTTATGAAGCCTCTGAAGGGGTTTTATTCCCCTTTTCAAGGGTGGGAGGGATTACAACTGAGGTTTTAAAAAAAAAAAAAGTAACCTCAGAAGACAGAAAATGCAGTTAGTAATTGTGGCCTTTTGAGGACAGGTTAGGTATAAATCTGTTCTATACATTTACCATAGTGAAGAATCACATGTGTTTTGGGGATAAGGTGTTTCACAAAGTATAATCTTTATTTCTGTGTTATCCTTACATAAACTTTATCAAACAACATTCCCTAAGAGCTACGGTTAGTTTTTTCACAGCATATATTTTCTAAGTGTAGTTTTTACTTTCTTTCTCAATCTTCCTATAAACTGGAACAAGGTTTCCAACTCATTTTCCCTTATAAAATTTCTCAGGTGTCTCCCAAGCCAAAACAGGAATTCATGAAAACATGATGTTCTGAATGGCATAGTCATGGTTGCCTGTTTGGCTCACCATATGCCAGAAAGCAATACTGCATTGCCAATACTGCTTTTTGCAAGAAAAATACTTCAGTGCTAGTTACCATGTAGATAATCTCTTCCACACAGGGGAAAATAATGTTTCTTCTTTACTGGTTTGTTAAGCCTCATTAACAGCATGTTATTTGACTGGACCTGCAACATTCTGATGTGCTGCTCATCTAAACTGGCTCTTTTTTGAAGCTGGAAATAGTAGAACTGCTACCTTCTCAATGATGCTTTTAGTGGAATCCCATCCTCCTCTTATTATGCCTTCTCAGGGTTTCACTTGAACAGATGTGACTCAGCTGCAGGAGGTTACATGTGGTGACAAAGGCTTGAAACATATCTCCAGCATGTATAACTAATATCGGCACCGAATTCTTAAAAGTGATTTCCTTGCCACCTTCAGTTCTATTACAAGGAGCTTCAGTGTAAAAATAAAATCCAACTCATTCAAAATTTCCTTACAAATCGTAATCCTGAGAACTGACAACTCCCACCAATTCTCAACTGAGTAACAACACTGAAGATTTCTGGCTTAACAGTCTGACCCTCTTCTGGAATATTTTAATGGGATACAGATCCCAAGAAAAAATACACTCCCCATGCATATTCAGGCTACCTCCTCCACCTCTCAGCTTCAACAAATGCACTTCCTAGAGTTATCTTTTTCTTCACATGTTCGAAAACCCGAAACACTTAGACAAATTCCAGTTGCTCTGTGCTCTCGTCTACACTCCTGACACATTTCTGCCTCAGAAAGTTTGGGGCTTGGTGATTGTCATTTCTCCTACAGGAACAGATTGGAAGCTGGGGGAGGGATTCCTACTTCTTGTGCTAAGCTTTTCCTAGTCTGTCTGAATGACTTGCACATGACTCTACACTAGTTAGCATTACCACACCCACAGTAACTTAGAATATACACTTTACTTAAAACTATTGTTTACAGTTGCAAGGAAACAATTTTTCTTTTTTAATATACAGAGCATTGCAATTCATTGCTTTACAGAAAGCCTCTTTATATATGTACTCCATGTTTTCTCTTCATTTGTGAATGTTTTGATTTAAAAACATGCCTCTTCGCAACACACTAATGTTTGCACTCAAATGCTCTTCCCACATTTTAAGAGTGATGTCATTGTTATTCCTATATCCTTTCTGAGAGAAGGCAAGTGATTTATAAATATTTTCCACTTCACTACACATTGCATAAATCACTGGACTGACCTGTACTTCAGTGCTTTGTCTGCTCAGCCTCGCTGTGGTTTGGGATCTGGCAAAGGGCTCCTTTCTCTCAGGTCACTGTTTGGGCTTATCAGATGGAAAGTCTTGAGGCAGGTTAACTCTGAGATTTCTTTCCAACTTTCTTTTGCTGTTTTAAAAGAAGTCAACTCCCAACACTGTCATGTGACAGCAGTAAAGACTAATAGAAAACAGTGTTTCTTGTAACTTTAAGGTAGGCATTTTATTGGAAGAAGCAAACCAGCAACATCCTTTAAGGTATTCTCTCTCTTTCTGCACTAACATACAGTCCTTCCTGTGTGGCCTCTCGCTATTCAAAGCAGTGCTTACTTCTCTTGGTTGAGGGTGGGTGCAATGAGTCCAGAGCAATTACACACTCACCCTCTTACAGGAGAAATGAAAGTTGGGAACAACTTGGGCACTTGTGCAACAACAATTCTCTTGTTGATTTGTCTTCTCACACATAGATATTGGGAAGAGAAAACGGTTCTTTCCCCTTTTGTTCAATGGGTTTATGGAGGCATGGGAGAGGCTATTGTACATGGCTCCTGAGTAGTTAGGTCTATGGCATCATCTTCTATTGCTGCTAGGTATTACAGCAAGGAGAGTCCATGAGGCTGGACAGGTCGCTCTCACTGTTTTCATGTCTGCATTGACTGCATATTCACTTCCAAGCTCTTATTCTGTATTCAGAGGCAACCCCTTGTTGCAAGACCATTCTGTTAAATTTCCTGGTTAACAGCTCCTGAACTTAGCTATCATTTTCCCAAGCAGTCTGTTCCCTGCATAATGTTATCTAACAAATCCGTTTATGCTTGCAACTAAAGTAAGCTTGAAATGCTACTGCCTTTTCCCTCCAGATATAATTTGTAAACTTCACCTTCAAAGTATTGTATCACCACAAGTCCTTCGTCTGATTTTTTTAAATTAGTCTTGTCTATCTGCCATGAGAAGTCATTGTCTCAGATTCTCTGTGCTGCTTTGCTAAAGAATGATGGATTTTCACATATTAAACTGAAGTGAATTCAGTTTCCATTCTGCTTCTCTTCTCTTACTGCAATCACTGTTTAGTCTCATGCATTCCCATGGATGGTGGACCCAGGCATGATGATTAGTACTTAAAGAATCGCTTGCTTCTGCTTTTATGCTTTTTTAAATTGGCATCTAATTGTTAATACTGCCTTTTCCAAAGACCATATTCTCACCTTATTTTCCCAGCCTCCATTGTCTTTATTACTTTCTGCATCAAGACCTAACTATGTTTCATTTATACATCTCTCGGATTCATTTATCATCCTTTCTCCTCTAACTTCTGTACCTACAACCTAAGATTCTTGATCATTAAACATCCATCTCACATAAACTTCCCTTTAAACTCTTCCTGGTTTACAAACGTACATGTCATCACCTGACAAAGGCCACCTAACCTAGGTGATTCATTATACAATGCTCTGTATTTCGAAGAAAATCAGCTTCTAGGAGGAGAGAGAAATCTGCCTGGTGCTTCCAAAGACATCCCTTACTCAGCACATGAAACATCTTATGATCAATTACTGCAGGCAAATAAAGATCATCACAGAAGGATATGCTACAAACATTCTTGAACGAGCTATGCCCTCACAGACTTCTGTAATACCTGATTGGCCCAATTAATACTTTACTTCATGAGAAACCCCACTCATTTTAATAGGGTTACTTGTGCATTTTGATACATTTTAATAACAGTAAATGGATATATCTCACTGACACCTCAGTAGTATTCAATTATTTGTAAGAGTTTTGCCAAAGGCAACTTTGAAAAGCAAGCTATTGTCAACAGACTTAACCTTGTCAGATAAGGGCTTGCATGCTTACCAACAAATTGCAGAGGTCTGCAAATCATAATCCCCTAAGTAGAAAGACACTTGATTTTGAAGCCTTACATCTTTCTGCCTACATTTCTGTGTTGTGCCATGCAAATAGCCAGACTGCACTTTTCTGCTCCCATGCGTATAAATTGGAATAGTACTATATTTGTTTTGGTTTGGTTTTTGCCAGGAGCTTCCTCTACCGTTAGCATGCAGATGATGTAAATGTAGCTGACAGCAGAGCTGGGAACCCTTTTTCCCAGATGTTACTGTCCAACCAGTCTTGGCTAGTTCCATCACAAAACACTCCATTTGCAGTGACACAAGGACAGAAGAAACTCATGCCTCCCCTTCTCTCTTCCTCCTGGACATCTCCAGTGTCACAGTACAGGGAGACCTGCAACACCCCATTCCTTTTCAGGATACACTGAAAATATCTGACAGTGAGAAAAGTGAAAAATAAGGATTCAAAACTCTGGATATTCAACCAATTCAATCCTAAAGGAAACCACTGCTGCTCTTGAAACCTGTACACAATATATTTATAGCAGACAGTAAAAATATTATTCTAAAATTCTGTTCCCTGTGTTATTACAAAATGACAATATTGTTTTTAGCCCATTTCCTTTAACCAGATTGACAGAATTACAGGTTGACATTACTGTGAAATTTTATGATGTATTATGTTAAGTGTGCCAGTTTGATTAGCCTTGATTGACAGCTAGTACCTGCACAGAAAGTTAAGTATCTCAGAAATATAAGAGCAGTGAATAGTGTGTTGCCTCCTTCATTAGTATAAATATACAGGTAACTACAAGTAACAAGAAATATATAACAACAGAGGAAGTAGGAATAGTAATAAGATTATATATACCACTAAAATAATCAGGGTCTTATTACCTTATTGATCATTTATATTTTCTCTCACCTAAAACACTCCATGTTCGACAAACTTTTTAAATGCACACTAACAAACATTACAAGTCTGAAAAAAATTGAGATCTTCCATTCTGTAGACATGTTGTTCCTAGATATGTACTACCACAGCTGAGGGACTAAATTTAAAAATCTCAGCACACGCAGTGGCTGCATCTGAGCTATCATATAATAATGCTTCTCTCCTACAGCATCCTCATCTGTTATCTAAACAGAAGTCAAGATTCTTTCAGACTATAAAACTGGAGGCTAGGATGTCTAGTGAATTAAGCATAGAAGCTGTGCGTTCCCCCGCTGGCTTTGGGGTTTGAGTCCAGCCTACACTTCAACACGGGATGCGACTGGAGGTTCTCTGCTCGCCCTGTAGATTACATTAATTCATATCACAAAGTCGCTGCGTGTTACAAGACACGACGAAACACCATTTCTAGAAACTGCTCTGCACTTCACTTGTACGGAAATAGGGGAATTCAGGAAGGAGTGCGGTAGGAACCTGGACTTTGTTATGTGCAAAAAATTCTTTGAAATAATCTCATACGTGGTCAATGATTTTTTTCACTTTATTAGTTAAATGTTGTAGAAATCAAGGGATAAAGAGCAGGAAGGACCTCCTTGTTCACTGAGTTTGGCAATCTATTTGCACAAATCATCATATATCTTTTCATACGCATATTGATTGCCCTCTGGAAAGGACTTAATGTTTTGCCCCTTTTGCTGTAGCTCTTTCAGGTCCTGATTACTTTAGCAGCTGGATGTCTTCCATTATATTTCCAGCTTAAATTTATTTGTGGCCAGTTAATACCAAACTCTTCTTGGAACTACATGATCCTCCAAATTAAAATGTTTCCCTGGGTCCCTGGCATTCTAAGCACCCCATGGAGAGCAATCATATCACCTCCTAGCCTTCTTCTTGCTAGTTACATCTAATTTCCATCCAAATCTATCCCAATTTCCAGATTTTCCATCCTCCCTGTCCCCAGATAAACAATCCATTCTCCTGATGATCCTCAAAGCCTTTATCCGCATCTTTCACACTTTGAATTCCCCTTTCCTCATCACAGGAGACTCCGTGCCCAGCCCAACAGGGGCAACTCCTCCTTGGGAATTGGGGTACCTCCACACCAGAACTCTATAACCCCTGTAAAACCTTTCCATGTCTCATTTCCCTCCTGTACTGAGCATAAACGGCATATATGCTCGCACCGAGCTTGCCAATACAACACCCTGAGACAGGGTACATACCCTGGAGGCAGAAGGAAACCCTGGAGCAAGAAGCACAATAGCCCCTGCATGGGGGCACCACCAGTACTGGCCACTGGTTCCCAGTATTTCATATAATTTCTTATAAATCACTCCCTTCTACAGCTCTACCAGCACCATCCAATCTCCACTGGAAACAGCCCTCCAGCCTTAGGATTACATTTGACTTTTTCACATTGCATTGCAGTGGTGCCTTTTAGGCTCTTTAAGATCAATTTCTCTATTTCAGTCATTTCTATCTAGTGGAATTCCTTGCTTTAAGAGAATTTAGTACTATTAGTCCCCAGGTGCATCATTTTGCACTTTCTGCTATGCAATTTCATTCCATTTCTGTTACTCTAGTCCTCAAAATTATTCAGCCCTGAATGCTTCTTTCTCTTAGTTTTGTGTCACCGGTCAACTTTTTTCAGATCTTGAGAAGTTCCTCAAAATCTCTCCTGTTGGGAAGCTCCCTTTCACTGCCACCTCACTGAGTTTAGTTTCTTACCCACTCCACAAACTAGCAATTCTTATGCTGACACCTATACTTTTTGGTTGAATAAATAATTTCTGATATGGCACTATAGCAAATTAAGCTCCAGAAAGCCTACTAGTAGTTAGCATCTTTTTCCCCCAAAAAAGTCAGTTATCTAGTTAGAAAGATACCAGGCTAATTTTGTGTGATCTGTCTTTTCTATTTTCTTTTTTTTTTTTTTTTCCCCAAATTTAATTTTGTAATTCTTCAGGCAGGAGAAAAAAGTAAAACATCACCTAATAAAGTCTGGGTTTATATTTGTATTTCTTCTAATAAATAACTACCTAACCTTTCTAACTTCCATTTTTAATTAATTAGGTCCATATAGACAAACCCTTTTGGCCTTGTAATAACATCTTGAGCTCAGGCATGTTGGAAGGGCAAATCATTTCATGTAATGTTTCAAAATAAATGCCTCTCCATCCATAGGCCTACAGGAATTGCTTCAAGAGGAAAAAAACATGAGAAAATAAACAAAGAATACAGAGGCTTACTCTCCACAGCAATGTTTGGTAATATCGTTAAACCAAGTGAGACTGATGCCTGGGATTGGTAGCAGCAAATTTTATTTGACTAAAAGCGTTTCCTCAAAATGTACTGCTAGCAAACTGATTAATTCACCTATCAGGATTGAGTTTTTTAAAAAATCTATCATGTTTTTATGAGAAAAGGACAACGGGAAATTCTTCAAGTACAGAGTTTGTGTTGCACCATTCTTGTCTTAACCTGAATTACTGACACAGTTAGCACAATAATTTGACCTATTAATACAGCTACCCATTAAATAAAAACTTGCATATTTGGCGGCACTTTCCTTTAAGGCAACATTCTACCGTTACATTTTTACACAACTAGCCAACAAAATTTACAGGCTTACCTCCATCCCTTAGTTCAGAATGTAATCCATGCTTAGATATTATTTGGCATCAAAGGAAGCATTACTGATGTTCTGGCAGCAATAGAAAGTGTATTTTCATTACAACCTTCTTTCTGTATTTACTTCATTTCTCAATGGATGTGCAATCATTCTAAGGTGACAATGGCTGATATCTTAATAATAGTCTCTTTCATTTTCTGCCTTAGTCCTACAACCATAGTCAGAAGGTTGTAAAAAGCTGAGCTTAAAAGTCACTGCACAGAAAATTAAGATGAAAGAAAATTATGATTCTACGGCACACCTAAGTATCCTAATTAGCTTCTGCTGGAGTATCTCACATTCATGCTATAATGGTACATGGGAACATGAATTGATTCCAGAGGGAAGTCTGGTACAGTCAATCACTCTCTCCACTCATGAGGAGACAACTGCCCTGGTTGAATAAGTCTGTAGGCCACTGGGAGCTGATATTCCTTCAGCTATAAAGCCCTTTTGGACGCACATCCTTATCTCGCAATGAAATCTTTAAAAGCTTTCTTCCCTGGCGAGACATACATAGAATTTGGATTTCCTTTTGCACTGCAAACTCTGCCTAGGAAAAAAGTACATACGGCTCTAACTTTGGCGCTATTTGGATAGAAGATAACAGAGGAAAAGGACAGCAGTGTTGAGAAAATACAACCAGAAAGGGGTACTGCCTCAAAAAACCTCACCAGCTTTTACGTATTTGGAAACATAGTGTCTATCATCTGTCACTTCCATGAACGTGAAGGTAACTAAAAATAACAACAATTGAACATGCCTGGAATTAAATTCAGAAAATGGTCAATAAAAGTAACTTTGGTCTATTTTTTTTTGGGGGGGGGGGGGGGGAGGGGGGGGAGAAGTGTTAAGCAACTGTGATAGCTGTTGTTCCATGGTGTGGAGAACAAAGTGAACACCGATCTTATTTTCATAGCATGCACTTCAGCTTATTGGTGTGAAATCAGCCTGCCCTGCAGTGCAGAACCGAACCAAAGGAGTTTGCAAGTGGAAAGGCAGAAGAAAATGAAACAAAGGCAAAAGCAAAGCATCCCATCCTGGCATATCCTCCAGGTGCTGTGTTTGGCAGGTGTGAGATGCGACCTGGCACGCAGCACACACAAGCCTCCAAATGCTCTGCCATTAGACCACAACCATCTGGGATTGCATGTTTAAGTACATGACTTAAAAGCAGCCCGGAAAGCTCAGCAGCTAACAGAATCCAACTCCAGAAGAACTAGACCGACTGTGGGGATGGGGACCACTGACAGTGCTGCTTCACAGAAGGCTACACACCTTGGTTTTGCACACAAGCTGAAACTAGTGAGCTGTTAATTCAAAGGCTGGAATGGTGCTGGCTGTAGAGGTCCCTGATCATTTGCTGATGGGGTTGGGAAGTGTATGGAAATGGAGATCTGAAAAGTCCAAGGGACATGTGCTACATGCAACAGTTTTAGTATCATAAAAAATATGAATGGAAACTTACATGCCAGAATGGAGAGGTGTAAACACAACATTTAAACCTCACATTAAAACATACCTAAGGGAAATAAAGTGAGGACATTGGTCAATGAAACACCAATAATCTTTCCCAGCTTTATTTAAAAAATATTCCAAATATTTGGATTATATCAAGTATTTCCAATGCACCTTACATGCATGAAACAGTTGTTTCACTGAGAAAGTACATGACATTCTCCCTTTGAAAGCCGGCTTGGATATATTAACACGTGTTCATCAGGGCTCCAATACAATAGTTCAGAGGCTTTATGTAATACCCTTTAAAAAGTTCTAGAAAGGTTTTTTGTTGTTCGTTTTGTGGAGTTTTTTTGTTTGTTTTTGTTATTTTAGTAAGTGCTTGATCTGTGCTCTATTAAAGAGCTAAATTCAGGCACAGGAAGAAAAGATGCTATATCACCATTTTAGCATTTCATTACCTTATCACACATATTTGGGTCCATTTACAGTTAAGCCTTTCATGAATTTTTTGCGTACAACTCAGACTCTTCTAGTTTGAGGGATATTTTTCAAGGTTTCCTTGTTTAAAACTTACAGTCTGGTTTTGATTAGGCCTCTACTGGCTTCTGTTAAACTACCATGTTTCTAAGCATTCAAAATTGTTTTGCATTCAAAACTTGTTACTAAGAAATAACCAGTTAAAATAATGACTGGATAATCATTGCCCTAAAAAACCTGGGGCATTTCCCATTCCCTGTCATTTCCAGATGATTTATTGAAATGTAGAGTTTTTCTCTTCACCATCATGCCTACAAGAGCTGAAAATGTGGCCAGTCAGCTGACGGAAGTCAGATTTCTGCTTTTGGCAAAATCATAGATAAGGATCTCATCCAAAACAGATTCCCACTGTTTTTTTTTACCTGCTTGACTTTTCACACAGAAATATTTAAGCATGTTCTTCTAAGAGTATCTTTTAAGAAAGTTTCCCAATGGTTTTTCAACAGGCATAGAAGATAAAGAACAGATCCCTCAAACGATGTAGTTTTGATATTTGAAAAATGCCCAAGAACAAGCATGCCAAATAAAATTATAATCTGATAATGAAAGAAATAAAAATCAAAATGTGGCTAAGTCTGAAAGCATAAAAATCCAAATTAAGTCTACAGGCACTAGTTACGACTTCATTATTAGAGCTGCGCTAAGTTTTGTAAGTCAAAATTGGCCAGTAGTCTCCAGTCACAAATTTTTCAAAATACTTCTTTCTACCTCTTGCACCTTTTAAAAGAATCTTTAGGTATTAAACATTTCACAACATAACCTCTTGAATTGATGCATAATTAGGCCTATTAAGAACAACTGGAAATGCTACTCCACAGTGGTTTTTTTTAATAACTTACATGCCGCTCTTGGTTTCCAGGCAAACGTTCAAGTGAAGAAAGAATGGCTTTGCAAACGGTAGATTTGCAAAAATAATCCAATTGCTTTCTTTGGTAGTTTATTTTGTAGACAAAGAAATTTTGGTAGATAAGGGGGTTATTGGAGTCTTACTGCACCTCAGATAAAGCTTAATAAAAGCATATGACATACTATTTGATGATACTGAATTCCCCTTCCAGTGCCAAATTACTATTCCAGTTACTGGTACTGCTCATCATGGAAGACAAAGATATACTCAGGGTGAATGAAATTGTTATTTCATTGTGATGGGAGAATGGAGAGGTGTGCTCTGTGCATACTTGTGCAGCAGAACGTGGAGATTAAAAGGGAAAAAATTTGAGAAGTGCAGTCTGTATATTCCCATTGCTTACATAAATGTTCTCCTAAATATGCTGTAGCTTTTGCTTTTAAAACAGATGTGGTCAATATAGCTGTAAAAATAAAACATATCTTTATATCATAAGCAACGCAAGGTATGTTCCTTGTAATAAATGCTCTCTCCATTTATTCTTCAATGTAGGAAATTTTAAATAACTGCAAAAACAAACACACACACACACCCCCAACAAGCTGAGACCAAAACCACAACAAAAAGCAAATGTTCAGTGCAGTAGGACTGAGAGCACATATTGGTTATTTAGAGTGAAACATTATTGCATGGCTGCAACTCTTTCCAAAATAAACATCTGGACTGCTTGAATTAAAATGGAAAAGAAAATAAGACATGTTAAATATGGCAGCATAAAGGTAAGACACCATGAGAAAGAACTCATAAACAAATTTGTTTCAAAACAAAATTAAGATAGTTTCTAAAAAGCCACTGTGTTTTGTCAGTCTGTGGTACCAATTCAGTATGCAATTAATTACAAGAGAAAACTGTGAGTTCAGTAGTGATGACCTGACTAGTTATGCTGAATACAAGACAAGCACATGGCAAAAACTATGGCCACTAACTCCCAGATTCAGAGTAACAGGAGAGGCATTTCTCAGAAGTTATTCTAGCCCAGATCCTGAACACAGCGTTTGGCCTCTAACGGAGGACCAGTCTCATCTGGAACCAGTGGCTCAAAGGCTGACAGAGAGGCAGATCACGGGCCCTGCCCAACGAGCAATTCCATGTACTTGCTAAGGGATTCTGCTGTTTGGGTTTTATTTTATTCAGGAGACACATTCCCATTGAATTAAGCCTCTGCTGAATCCTACTATTTCTGTCTTTGTACACAGTATTGGTTTGACTGCCAAATAATCTCTCTTCTGCTGATGCAGAGGCAACTCTTCCTTTATAGTAATGCATTACTTTGCGTTGATGGAAGTTTAACTCCAGTGTAATCAGCTTCCCTTGCATTAACACCATGAAATGCAGCAGCTGGAATCCACCACACAGACCTGGCTCCCAAATTCCAGGGAGGGCACCACCCTCTGCTGCCCCCCAGCTCTGGGGGAGTGGGGCCACGGGAGGGGAAAGGAGAGAGAGAAGATGCCATTGCTCCAGGGGAGGAGCCTTTGGAGGACACCCGTGCTACAGCTGGGAGTGCAGTATGGTCTCCACGAGGCCTCAAAGGACAGTCATCATTGCCCTTTTCACCTCCAGAAGACAGAAGGAGGTCTTTTTCGTTACATCTAATGCGTCTTTTGTTATCTTGCTTTAGAGTGAAACGTACAGCAGTAATGTTGGTTTTGGTATTGAAAACAGGCATTCCACAACTACCCACTCTGCTGAACTGTTTAGCCAAACAGTATTGCCAAATTTAAATGAAGAAATGTACAATTACAGTTGAAAGTGGATTCTTTTACGCCCAGCACTGCTTAGAACAATTATCAGAGTAATATGAAATAGAGTGGAAGTTTGATTGATTTAGCTAGAAAAGCTAACCATTATTTTTCTGGAAATTAATTTTATGGGTTCCTTAGCATTTGTGTAGAGCAAGTTCCAAGTGAAAAGGAACGTCTCTACTTAGACTGTCTAGAATTAGGACTGCCTCTTCACATATCATTTGGAATATTTCAAAGCAGACCCATTAGGCAGTTTTACAAACTAGTATATCCAAGCTGCCGTTATGGACTGTGATTCAATTTGTGTTCATACTTGCATTGTCTTTATTCCATAACTATTCCACCACAAACTTTGTGTAATTTAACCTGCAAGTATAGCAGCATGTCTTAAGCTCCAATGATAGACCTGAAAGCATACAGTATTCGTACTCCTGACCTGCTACAGACTAACACACTAGCAGACTAGTTAGAAGACAATTAGTCCAATTTCACATTTCCTAGCAGCCGAAAAATTTCATGTTATTTTAGTCACAGTGGATGGATGCCAAGTTCACTGGAAACAACCCTGCTGATTTACCCAGTCCATTTTAATACTTTAGAAATACTGTTAAAACATGGCTGTCCTAATTACACAGGGATCAGTGCACAGTGTCCCTCTCACCCAGGATTCTCCCAGAAGAGCTGCAATCACCTGCATTCCCCTTAATTTCACCATGCAATTCCAACTAATTTCATCCTAGTACAGTGCTGTCAGACAACTCCCCTGCCTCTGCGGTTTTAATCGATTAGCTCAATGTCTCTATAATGCATCACCAGCTGCCAGGCACAGAACTGGACGCTTCGCAAGCATCTCAACTAAAAGACAGTTTAATTACTATAGCAGCATCTCAAAGGCATAGGCACAAGGACTTGGAAAGGAATTATTAAAATATTTGGTGTCAACAAACCACTTTATAACTGAGCAAACAATGACAATCAAAAGGTAGGAAATAAGGAGAAAGTCACATTTTTAAATAGTCCTTTTTTAATGGACTCTGATGTATTCAGGCAAATGGACTGCCATAAGTATTACTGTTTACACAGTGCAATTGTGCTTTACGATAATTCTTCTGCTGGAATACAGACATGTAAAAATTGACATTGCTGTCAGTAAATTACAATACAAGAAAGATACCTTGGATTAGAAAATAGAAGTAAGCAAATTAGACAATAAATAGACTGCCTTAAATTGATGAATTACTGAACCAGACTGTAAACTTTGGTTCATTCCTTGCACCACTTCTGTGCATCGCTGCTCACATGAGTGCAATGAAAGGGTCTTGTGGCTGTCTGTCTGAAGTGAACACGTGTATAGGAAAAAACAGACATTTTAAATAATAGCAATTTTAACAGAACCAAAAGCTAGGTTGTAGATCAGTCAACGAGACAAATGGCCACAGAAATTTAGGGCAAATCTTTTCCTCCCCCTTTGTGCAAGGTTACAGAATGGTCAAAATACAGTAGGAAAACCTTGTTTCTGCTGCACAGGCAGAGACAAGGAAGCCAAACTATACAAGACCCAAACAGTCAGATCCAGCAGCCCTCACAAAACACACACAGAACCAAGCTTCACCAAAACTCAAGGAGTATGACTGCAAACCATAGAAGTATAATTGGATTTAAAGTCTTATCCAGCTGACATAAATGTTCACTCATTTGCTCAAAGCTCTCCTTCAACGTAAGGCTTGCAGTAACTTCAGCCTGGCTGTATCCTAAAACTGGCTATTGATGGGTTGGCAGGTGCTGGGAAAGAGTTCAAGGTCACATGCTCCACTCTAGTGGGAGATGTCTATATTTGATCTTGGTGACCTCTTCCAGCAGTCTGAAAGGATGGCATTGACAGAAGCTGCATAAAGACTTGCCCATTTTTCTTTACTACAAGGAGGGTCACTATGATTTATTACCTTTGTGACGGGAAGAAAAGAAAGAGATGGAGAAAAGAAAACTTACTGCACTTAAAGTTCTAAGAACCTCAGGGCAACATTGCAGGTAAATGGGAAATAATAATGTTACCAAGTGCTCAGGCCTCGCACAGTGCCAGTGTGGTACATGAAAGCATGTGAGACTGGATGTCATCACATTTCTTAGCTGGCTCATTTACACCATTTAAAAGATGCTGTTTCGTTTGATTAACTTACTTTTTTGGTGGAATCTCAACCGTCTGATTTTCCTTGGTGCTATAAAACAAGTCTGAGTTATGGGAACACATGAAACGTGGGGTCCTCCATTTTAAAAGCAGAAAAATATATGAAACGTTTCCACTGCCTAACTCACATACTTGCTTTGCAACATACTGTCTCACAGCAAGTTTTTGCAGAACTGCACCAACCCCTTTTCTGTCACCTATCCTTTTTATCATCTTGTGGCGTTCTGTGCTTAAATGAAATGCACAGACACCTCGGTTTTCACTTCTCTTCTGCAAATATGAGTATGCAAGCCAATTTGGTCACTAAAATATTCACTTAGTAATCAGCACAGCACAAGGCACAGTTATAAAGTAAATAGTAAGTTATAAGATACTTTTTGAACTCAGATGAGTGTAATCAGTTTAGATTCAACAAATTAGCCACCTTTATGATTTTTTTTTTTTTTTTAATCTGGGCAACACATAAGCCATTCCTCACGTTTAGAATAAGTACATTCCAGAATTTTTTTTACCTTAAAAAAGTTAGCAATCAATACAGTGTACAATACCAGCTTCCATCTTTAAGGCATTTAAAGGCACGTACATTGTCATCTGTAATACATTTACAATTTATATTTTAAAAGTAAAACCCAATAAATTATTTTTCCTATGAAGTGTTGATTTCTTCACACACGTAATAAAGCTAATGTGCATGGAAGAGGTTGCTGTTCAGCCACAAAGTGATCAGCAACATGAAGGAACTCGTGCAAAATGCCTCCAAAATAAACCTAACGTATTGGGTTTGCATGGCAAGGTTTTGCTAAAGGGGGGGACTACAGGGGTGGCTTCTGTGAGAAGCTGCTAGAAGCTTCCCCTATGTCCCACAGAGCCAGTGCCAGCCGGCCCCAAGACAGACCTGCTGCTGGCCAAGACCGAGCCCATCAGTGACGGTGGCAGCGCCTCTGGGATAACATATTTAAGAAGGGGGAAAAGTTACTGCACAGCAGCAATTGCAGCCAGAGAGAGGAGTGAGAATATGTGAGAGGAACAACTCTGCAGACACCAAGGTCAGGGAAGAAGGAGGGGGAGGAGGTGCTCCGGGTGCTGGAGCAGAGATTCCCCTGCAGCCTGTGGTGAAGGCCATGGTGAGGCAGGCTGTCCCCCTGCAGCCCATGGAGGTTAACGGTGGAGCAGATATCCACCTGCAGCCTGTGGAGGACCCCATGCCAGAGCAGGTGGGTGCCCAAGGGAGGCTGTGACCCTGTGGGAAGCCCACACTGAAGCGGGCTCCTGGCAGGACCAGTGGTCCCGTGGAGAGAGGAGCCCACGCTGGAGCAGGTTTGCTGGCAGGACTTGTGACCCGTGGGGGACCCACGCTGGAGCAGTCTGTTCCTGAAGGACTGCACCCCGTGGCAGGGACCTGCACTGGAGCAGTTCGTGGAGGACTGCAGCCCGTGGGAAGGACTCATGTTGGAGAAGTTCGTGGAAGACTGTCTCCCATGGGAGGGACCCCACGCTGGAGCAGGGGAAGAGTGTGAGGAGTCCTCCCCCTGAGGAGGAAGGAGCAGCAGAAACAATGTGTGACGAACTGACCACAACCCCATTCCCCATCCCTCTGTGCCACTGGGGGGGAGGTGGTAGAGAAAATCGGGAGTGAAGTTGAGCCCGGGAAGGAGGGAGGGGTGGGGGGAAGGTGTTTTTAAGATTTGGTTCTATTTCTCATTATTCTACTCTGATTTGACTAGCAATAAATTAAATTAATTTTTTCCCCACGTCGAGTCTGTTTTGCCCGTGACAGTAACTGCTGAGTGATCTCCCTGTCATTATCTCGACCCATGAGCCTTTTGTTGTATGTTCTCTCCCCTGTCCAGTTGAGGAGGGGGAGTGACAGAGCGGCTTTGGTGGGCACCTGGCATCCAGCCAGGGTCAACCCACCACACATGGTAACACTGAACAAAAAAGTCTGCCTTAAACTCACAGTTGTTTTGATTCCTGTTCTTCATCAGCTCCATTACTGGTCAGGTCTCTAAAGAATGGGTAATTTACATTTTTCAGTATTTACATACCATCTGCAAGTGCAAGTGCAGTCAGCACAGGGGCATGGGTTTGTTTGTTCATTTGCTTATTTAAAAGCTTTTATTGAGAAACAAAGTGATCACATATATTGCAAACTCGGTGATGCAGCAGGAGTCATCAAAGATATTATCTTAGCAGTAGACCCCTACTAATATACAACTATTATTTAATCTGTTCTTAGGTGAAGGGTTAATGTGATTCTTGCTACACTGATTTGTTTGCTTAAGAAGTGATATCTAATTTCCTTGTCTAATTATGGGAAGTACCAGGAGGAGGCTTGAGGTTTGGTGTTTTGGGGTTTTTTTCAGAGTAATATCATACATAGACAACAGCATATCCTTGTTATTTTTTTATGCTGCTTCATAATGAGTTGAGAACCGCTTCTTATTCATAATGTCTACAAACAAATTTAGCCACTTCACCCTGGAGGATTATCCACTGGGTTTTCCAATGTCTGATTAACAAGTGTCTAGAGACCATTGTTCCCAGGGCTATCAATCTTTTGCTCTACCTTCCTTAATTTTTGTCCAAGGCAAATTTAATGACAGCAGTTCTCGTCCCAGGAAGTTCTTAGTTTTGGGAAGCACAGCATACTGCAAAGTGATTTAACTTTTTAGCAATTGCTGTTACACATTCACATAATTTTCAAGAATCTAATGGAAAAAACCCCAACCAAACAAAAGCAACTTACATGCAAACCTGAGCTGGAACACCTGTTACTCATGTGAAAATCTGTCTCCACATGCTGTAACTGCACACAGGCACACTCTTTAAATATGAATTCTAGCTCAGATTCATTTAATACTGATATGACTTCAGAAGAAGGAAAAAGTATTTAATTCATTATCGCCCATCCCTGAATTATATATATGAATGTGAAAATCTCTGTTACTAATTTTAATTGCACTATTCCCTCTCCACAGGAGACTCTTAAATTGGTTTGGTGAAATAGTCGTGAATCACATCAAAGTAGTGGGATACATTTTATAATATATCTAAATAACTATCCCATTTTCCCAGCATGTTGCTGTGTATTTTAAGTATTAATATTATGACTCCAGTTTAGAAGAATGCAGCTTTATTTTATTCAAATAAATTTTCCTAGTACTGTATGTTAGCACTGTTAAAAATCAGGCTAAATTCTAAGTGGCTATCAAGTAATAAAGGAGAAACATTTACTGCAGAAGCCAACACGAAAATGTGTTTGCCTAGTCATAAAACACTCATGAAAGGAGCTCGCAGATGCATCATTTTGATGCAATAATGGTCTTTCCCATCTAATCCCACTTTTTTTTCCCTCCTTCAGCTGCAATGGTTATTACCTGAACCTAGAATGGGTTTACTTGTTTGCTTGTTATGCTTTGTTGCAATTCTATCAGGTTAGACACTAACATTTCTCAATAGATTTGCAGCATTATTATTTCCACTTCTCACCAACTCCCACCCAGAAGTGCAACAGTATCAGACATCAACACTACCTTTGGCATTGGTTTCATAAGAATGCAAAAGCCTAGATGACTGAAGAGCTTCATAAACGTTCAAAGAGCAAACCTTGAAATAACACCCATCATACTACAAGAAAAGGTGTATAGAAGCAAGATTTTCAAAACACACCTATATTAGGCTGCTAAAACAGCTAAGTATTTCAATGCTTAAAGACACTGAGTGCCTGTATAAAGAAAGAAACTCCCACTACAAATAGTCTCAAGAGTGACTCACTGTAATTTGGGGAAGCATGCAAGAGAATGGAGATTACAATTCTGCAAGAAGTACTATTTATCAGACCGATAATTTAAAGAGAAATTTTACATCAAGATTTCTATCAAGATTCATTATCTTGGTCTAGATTTTCAATGATGCAAAATTTCTCTTTAAATTTGAGACCATTTTGCATACCTGAAATATTCAGTGTTTAAGGTGAGCAGCTGTATTGTATTTTGATGTCTACACAAATAGAAAGATATGTATTTCATTATAAAATTTTAGGCAGAGGAATAAAGCAATGCAAAATTGAGTGCTGAAGGAGAAAGAAGAGATTGCCAGACAGAGCTAGAATTCCCTGCTTTAACATGTATACTGATACTACTCCTTCACCATCACTGCCCAAGTTACTATCCATGTTTTCTCCATCAAAGTCGACAGGTATTGTTTCACATGTTGTCAATGTCTTAAACACTAGGTAACATGTCTACTGTGAACAAATTACCTTTACACAAAACATACCACAGATTAACATGGTAAATCTGAAGGGACATGATGGCAAAATTCTTCCTTTAGAGGAGCTTTCTCGAATAGTCCAACAGAATACTGAATTTTCATTCACTGTCATATGTGGCTATGAATACATGCTCCAGCAGCTGCTAAGAGGTAAGTTCCAAAGGAACCCCAACTCTGCTAAATCCCATAACAGCAAGAATCTCCTTCCAGAAAATCTGTTCTTCATTTAAGCAAAAATAAATGAAACAAAAACTGTGCAAAGAATAGCAAACTATGTAAGAGAGCATGTAAGAAAGATGATTCCAGCACAGCAAAAAAATATGAATACATCAAGTGTCTGGCAAGCTGCTATACAGATCTGGTTTTCTGCCAGTTTTCATAAACCCCAGATAATCTTTGGTGGCACCTGGGTTTACTCTTCTGGCTTCCATCTTCCAGGCCGTAAGAAATAGGCTCTCTCCGCCTACCCCGGCAGTACAGTGAACAGAGAAGCTCCTTTACCCGAGTGCTCAGGTAGCTGAGGGCAGGAGCTGCAGATGAATGGAGCAGGAGACTCTGAAGAAGGGGGATTAAGGATGGGGCCATATTGGATAGTATAGTGAAGAATGCATGTGGTCTAATTACCATGTCTCAGAGCTCCGTACTGCTGTGGATAGATTATTTCTAGTACTTATACTGACTCAGCATTTGTTCAGTATAGACATGCCCTCAGATGAAGGTGTTGAACAGGAAGCTGAGGAGAATGAAAAAAGAGAGCGTGACCTGAAAATGGAGCAGAATGGAATCTGAAGAAGCAGCAAAGGCAGAAATAAATTATTTTAATTATTTGAATTAATTTATTAAATCATTTTTCTGAAAGACCACACGGACCTATGTGAAATTTGACAGCCTGCTTGCAATGAAATTCAGTGGTACAAAAATTAAATACCTAATTATAAGTGGGGTGGCCTGTGCAAAATACAGTTCATACATATATGCACAGACCACACATACAAAACATTATATGCTTAAGAAGCCTTCATGAACTTTAAACCAGGCAAACTGCTCCTTGTTATTTCACATCACCTACAGCACATATTCCTTGTCTTTGTGAGTTAGAGTCATTGGACATACAGACATTGGACATCCAAGGATTCCTGAAAAATTAGGATTTGGCTAATTAAATGCATCATTTTCTTCAATTATTGCTGAAAATCACTTACGTGCAGTTCAACAATTATTGTTTCCTTTGAGAGGCATTTTGTAGTGGGAGAGGTGATTGTTGTAATTTCTGGATCTGAAATGTGTAAAAAAGCCAGTGGAGAATCATATTGTGTCCAAGTAATGGTGAAAATGTCCCTTCTACTAGCCTTTATTAGCCATCCTTGCTGCAGTTTAAGATTTTTTTTTTTTTTAATTA
This sequence comes from Gymnogyps californianus, assembly GCF_018139145.2. Classification (NCBI taxonomy): domain Eukaryota; kingdom Metazoa; phylum Chordata; class Aves; order Accipitriformes; family Cathartidae; genus Gymnogyps; species Gymnogyps californianus. The sequence goes on along the minus strand of NC_059475.1, from coordinate 42,056,117 downwards.
TAATTTAAACTACATAGGGACAAGACCTACAGAACAGAGCACTGCCATTGCATAAACATATCAGGCAAAACTTAAAAACTGACAGGCACATGAAGTCAATGTGTACTTCTTCAAAATTATTTGCTTACTGCTCTAGTTAGATGTCTTCTCCCCAATATCGTCATCAATATTTTAAAGCTTGTAAAAGAATAGGTTTGTATGATTTTAAATTAAACACTACTATATCCCCAAAGCCATTTAGAACTTGAATACAATGCTTTAAGATAGAATTTTAACATGAGACATCATCAATTCAATTCTGTGATTTAACTATAAAATGTATCCTCACTTAAAATTGTATAAATAAGTTGGACTACATGGCAACGTAAGAAAGACTGGGAGAAAAAAGTGTTAATTTAATTATGCTAATGGTACTCTTGTAAGTGCAAAAACAGATGGCAGAATGAACAACAACGTATTATTTTTTTAATCAAGCAATTTTGAATAAATATTTTTGTTCAAAAGCAGTAAGCAACTATAGCATTGCTGGAAAGTGGTAGTTCTCAGAATATCCATTGTCCAGGTGTGCTTCAACCAATCAGTAAAACAATAATACCCCTGGTCTTACCAGTAACCTCGCTTCTGACCTTCCCTAGTGGCTATTCCCAAAACAGAACTCATTTCCTGGTTACCAAAAAATAAGCTGATCCCAATGCTGCTCTTGAGCAAAAATGTGCAATGGCTGGCATTCATGACAGACTATGCATGTTACTTTTAGAATATATCTAATAAGCAACTGAGATTTTACAAAGACCAAAAGTTGGTGCAGGAGACAAAAAGTTCTTTGATTGCATAGGTCTAACACTTTAGCCAGCATTCCATACAATTAATTAAATGACCATATTGAACTTTAGAAGTACGGTAGATAATCTCTGTTTTGACCTGCTGCCACATTATAAAAAGCTAATAAAAACTGTTCATCCTCTCACATACATTTTCGTAATGATTACTCTAATTAGCAACTTTAAACTGTTGAATATTGCAGGCCATAAACTAATGACATTTAAATAAGTTAAAGTGCACAGCTTGTTTTTCAGAAACCTTCAAGGTCAGAAAATAATGTCCTTATGTTATAGCTATTAATTTCCTTTTATTTTGATAAAAATATATAGAGCGGAAATTGTCTTTGTTTAGCATTACCCCAGGTATTACATTTCAAGCATTGCATTTAAGCAAGTTTTGGCAGTTATTTTATAGACACACACAATTATGAATGTCAGCTATGTAGGTAAACTATACGTATATAGCAGTATTTTACATTCATATACATGCAACAAATGCACACAAAGATAGCGTTTTCTTTTTAAAAACTCCCTCAAAGTGCATGCCTTAATGGACCCAAAGAAGGGCTGGTATGCCCATCTATTTTTTCACCACATCAGCTAGTCTAATAAAGGATATTACTTGCAAACCTTGTCTTGTCTACATTTATGCGGACATTGCTTTACAAAGAGGAGAAATTAAGCCTCCAGATGACATGTACATTACTATATTACTGCACAATGGTATTTTATTTAGACGTGCAGGTGAGTACGCTGTCCAAGCTGCCAACTGCACCTCTGCAAGCAATCATTTTACAAGTGCACTTGTGACACTGCAACTTCAAACCATGATGAAGGCCAAGCAGCCATCCCCTAGAATATTTACCCTCTTATAAATGAAATTAGAAAGGATATTAAATATGCCATTAGTGAAGATACCTAATATAAATTTCAGCAATGTGCTCCTTTCTAATGCCACAATATTTGTAGATAATTACTTAGACTGATACAAATCTTAAAAGAAATAATTGTTATGAAATACAGTTATCATTTTTGTCTTTAAATTAATCTTCAAAGTATTTAATCTTTAATACTTATAAAAGAACTGGATGAGATACCCTGGCTATTTGGGGAGAGCCTATGGCAATTCTGGATTACGAGCCTTTTACTCTGTTTACGTGGCAGGAAATAAAGTGACAGAGAAAGCATCATTTCTAAGGTGAAACATTAGTTAAATGCACTGAAGTTAATATTTAACAGTATATTCTGTAATACAAAAAAGAAAGTAATATAGATTATTGACAACAAATCTATGAGAATATTTCATTAACAACTACCTGAGACTACAGCGGCCCAGTTCCCTGAGCTTTTCAGCTCTATTTCATAATCTTCATATGTCTAAAAGCCACCTCAGTATGATGAGGGAAGGACAATCTGTAGGAACACCTAACAGTCAGCAACTTCTCCATGTCACTGCAAGGTGGGTATTCAGGAAAGTACCCAACTGACCCAACACACACCATCTCTGATGACCAGGTTCCAGGGGTTTCAGTAGCTTCAGGAGAGAACCTGGAGTCAAACTGCATGAGAGCCGCAAGCGGACTAGGACTCACTAGAATTTACTTTTACAATCTTGTTTTTCTAGTAAAGTTTAAAGCAATGTGACAAAAAAGCTTTCCATTAATTGTATCACATATATGTACATTTAATAATTTGCATTATTAAATAACATGTATTAATAATGTGCATTAAATATACAACCTTGGGTTTCGACTGAAATCACTTAAGTTGCGTATCCAGCAAACTCCAAGGGAATCACGTGAAAATATGACCTTTCAGATAATAGCAAGCAACTCCATCAATCAGCTTTATCATGTACTGCACTTCAACCCATCTGCATGTGCAATGAATCTGAAGAAAATAAGAAAATGAGTGCAAATAATTGATCTCTTAGTTATATCTTTTACTTCTAATGAACTCAAGTTCAGACATGTAAAGAAATACTGTACATGTTAGTGATCCGGAAGTGAAGCAGAGAAATTTCATCTGTGTAAAAGTGATTTTTTTAAATGAAAGCCAAGGAACTACTTGACAAGTAAAATATATCTAATTCTTATCTTTGAGTTGTCTCAACATAAAAGAAAGTTGGAAGCAAGTAGGGAGGGTATATCAACAGAATCTTCTCTAGCAACATACTGCTATTAATTTGGAGCCTACAGGAAACTTCGTAATTATTTTTAGTGTCAGATGTTCTGAAATGTGGTTATGAATCACTAGCAAATTTAACTATTAAAACTTCTTACAGTCAACCACCTCTCTGCCAAAGAATCAGCGTGTTAAGCAAAAAGAGAAATTTAAAAACTAACCCGTTGTGTTTTTGTATAGCACATACATAATAACTACCTGTCTGGTGAGAAAACTGGAATAGTGAAATACTAAATATTCCTCACTGTAAGTTTGTTGTCAGGTGCTTATCTATTCTGTCATTCTTTAAATACTTCTGAAATGGAACTATTTCTACCATGCACTTTAATGTTCTTTAACAGCTGTACAACAATCTACATAGGAAAGAAAAAGAAAAAAAGAAACATTCAAAGCAGCATACACCTCCTTAGTAACATTTTCCAGCAAGTTCATTAATTGCTTTAGGCCATGAGTCTTACTGGATATAAACACCAGCTTTCACCTTCAGAACGACACTGCAGGTCTGTCCCCAGGTCCAAAGTGAAATGTATTTCACGGTCTGAATTCTGTCCTCTGGGAATTATTAAACCACATTCCAAAACCACTGCAAATAACATTTCAGTTTAGCATGATTGGCAGGTCACTTACGAGAGGCCCTGTACTGCTTTTTAAAACTATATTACTTTTGATGCCCAGAAAGGACAGTTTTCACAGGTCAAGCTTCAGATCACTGGTAGCAAGCCTAAAAGCCTGTATCAAAGTTATCTGCACCATACCTACCTGTAAGTAAATAAAGAAGAGTTCAGCTTCTAATGCCATAGTGAACAAAGGGAACAACAATATTAAAAGCTCATACCAGCTCTTGGTTTAAATCAATATTTGCCTGGCCTGTTTTCCCAACTAACTTTTACGCTTTACAAGTAAATATCGACTAACATCTGAAGACTGACCCAAACCAGTGTGACCTCCCTCCCTTCCCATACTCTTTTGCAACTCTCCATCAGTCCCTCCTTATTGCTAACACTTCTTTGACATATTTTTCTACTTTCCCTTTCCAAACCCTCCACTTGCCACACTGACCCTATCTCTGCCTGTCTCTTACTGTCCTTACTCAGCTCTCCCTCTGCATGCTTCCCATACTCACCATGTCCCTTCCTATCATTTTACGAGCAGTTTATGATCTTCCCATTCTAGGATCCAACCTAGCATACTTTGAGCCCCCTTTGCTCTCTCAACACCATCCCATCTCACAAGGTGCTACAATATTATAGAGAAGTTTCCTCTCTTTGGGTCTTCAATCTTCTATGAGCAAATTTCTCCATCAGAACATCTCTGTCCATGCTCGTCAATGACCTCCTTACACCATGAGAGCGCATCTCTTTATTAGTGTCATGGGCCTGCACACCCATGTGTATCATAAAACGTGATGTGCCAGTGCCTTCTTACACTGATATATGGCTGCTTTAGCAGGGGTACGGTCAACATCATATTATCAATGGCTTGTGGATATCATCACAGCTTTGTGATGGCTGAGCTCTCCTTGCTCTCTTTGAAGAAATCATTAGTATACAACCTGGCCACTGAACCAATGTCCTTAGAAATTGGCAGCACAAGCCCTAACAGAATTTGAGTTAAAAAAAGAAAAAAAGGATCAGATTAATGAAGACAGAACACATGCAAGACAGAAGGGATGATTCAGCTGCTGTTATTCATTTGTCTTTAGATATATTTTTCTTTTAATTGTGACCAAGGGGCAAAATTAATCAGTTTCTTAGTCAATCAAGGGTTACAGGCAGCAATTAGGCCTCTGATAATAATCTTCAAATAATACAATTGCCAGAAGTTTGCAATACAGACACTTGTGGAAGAACAGTTACATGGGGCTATACTTTCAAGCTCTGAAATGTCGGAGAATGAACTGGAAATAATCAAACCAATGTTTATATATAAGGGTTCAGTTATGACTGTAGTAAAGTTGTGCACTTCTTCATGGGGTAAATTAAGAATTGTTAGCCTTTATATTTTATCAGCAATAAATAAACCAAGCACACAGTAACAATATTATTCATAAGAACCTTTGTCATTAGCCTTTTGTCTCTTAAACAAAATGTAAACTTGCGAAGAGCAAATGCATTCTTTTAATTAACTGCTGTTCTTGCCAAACGTTATGCTTTCTTTTCACACTAAATCTTAAATATCAATCAACAAAATGACCATAGTCACTAGGTAAATAACATTTTTTAAAAAAGATTCTAAATATAACTTTCCATTCAAAATAAAAACAAACAATACCCTAAAGAAACAAATCAGGGATTCTTCTGAGCAGGTCACTGCATAAGTCAGGCTAGCCTAGGGGAGATATTAACTGTCTAATCAACAGTTATGTAAAACCTCACTTACCATACCTTTTACTTCAAAGTTAATAAATCTCATCAAAACTTTTTGCTCCTTTGATAAACTTTTTAAAAAGAAATGGGACAATTTTTGCGGTAAGAGTTTTATGAGAAATTAGTGGGAAGTAATTATTCACATGGCCTGCTTTTATTAGAAAATCAAAGGGTTTGTTTCTTAAAAATAATGATTTTTCAATCTTGAATCATTTTGTGCAAGGAATACTTCTGCTTCTATACTTGTCAATTACATAGATGCATTCAATCAGTTGGAAAAGTATGTGATTAAGCCGATCTTCTCCATCCTTACAAAAGAGCCGAACAAAATCAGAAATGAGAAAAAACTACCAATAAACAAAAACACTGAAACTCTTTGTACTCTATCTAAAACCAAGATTAGAGTTATTAGAAATTTTGGAGAAGCCTTTTAAATTATTCATTCCTTACTGAACAGAGTGGACAAGGTGATAAAACAATTAAGGCTTCTCACTAAAGACTCATATATGTCAGTTTGAGCCATGTTCCAAATTCATGCAGCAAGTTGTTTCCACTCCATCCAAGTGTACCAGGGAGGGGAGTCAAGGGCTGTTGGCTGTGACGATCACTACATCATTCCCTCATATGCCGTTGGCTAATGGAATTGGTGTGCTTCAATACTGCCAGCTTGTTGACCGCTTCTGCTCAGGAAGAACCTTTGACTGGGCAGAGAACTTTCCATTGAAAGACAAAAGAATATAAAAATTATCTGCCAGTAACAGAACACATAACTTGCCCATGATTTTTTGATCAAATATTACCCAATGAAGCTTCTCTCTCTTTACAGACAGATAAAAATTAATAATTATTATTTAGAGTAGAACATCTGCTTTGACGTCTTTGATATCATTCACTGGACTCAGCTAAAATACTCAATTTGTAGGGCAAATCATTTTAGTGATCTGGATTAACATGGGGAGATTTACCCAATTTCCAATATAAAAAAGCAAGCAAGAGAACATGCACTCAAAAAGATACTTCCTGTTCATTTAACTCCTGAAAGATTTCCTAAAATTATTATCCGAAACCCACTTGAAAGTTTTGCTTGATAGCATGTGAGTACTGTACATACTGGCAAGAGTCAGATGGATTTCAATTCTGAACAGAGATCTAGCCATAAATACCTGCAGAATATGTAACTAAACAAGGAGATAAGTCAGGAAAGTCAGTAAGCACTGCAACATCTCTTCTAGTGTATGAGGAGCCTTTTCCAGATTAAGGGCAATTTCCTTTGCCAGAGTGCTTACAATACTAATATTCCTCTTTTTTTATGTAATATAAAGTTGCTTATCAGTAAGTGTTCTTTGTGATTGTCTCCTCTTCAACCATTCTACCACCAACATGTTCAAAATATACAGCTCCCCTATCTAGGAATTATGAGAATGAAGAACCACAAACTGTGAAGACCGAAGTTACAGTAGCACACAGATTAGGAAAATTATTACTTGCATAAAATATTAACAGCAATGCCATTTGTATTGCTCATGAAGTTGTTGGTGGAACACTAATTTGTACCACAATCCTAGATGCTTCCAGGCACAGACAAGGGAAGGATGGGTCTCTCCCACCTTCTGCTTGCCATCCAGTGCCATGGACTCGCCTATTGTCCCCTCTGAGAGATGGAGCCATCCCCGTTTCCATCCCTAACCACTCTGGATTCCCGTATCCAAGACTGGGTGGAGGTATTAGTTAAGGCAGAGATACTACACATTCTAGTTGTTCTCATTTCCCAAACTGATAAGGCTACCATCACATCAAATAAACCACAAAAATGGAAAAGATAGCTCAAGTATGTCAAAATGTATCAACATTTAACTGGCTTTTAAGATGCATCAACATACTGTAAATGTCAATCAATTGTGACCTAACAGGACAGAATCTATGTAAATTATGTTATTATTCTACCCTAATTAAACTGTGAGTCACATACAAGTCTTCTATCTATCACTAAGCTTCTTACAACTTCAACATCTTTTCTAATCACCTGCAATTTACTTCAGTTGCAGCTGTGCAGTAGAAAGGGGCAGAGGAAACAATGACAAGATATCCCTTTACTTTTCCCCACCTTTCATATTAAGACATTGCAAAACTACACTTGAAACAACAACATTCAGTAAGTCCAAAAAGGCAAATACTATACACCTTTTAATTTCTACTGAAGATATCGAAGTAAGTGTTAAGATTTTGTATTATATATGGTTTGCACTGATTTTCTGGAGAGTATATTTCTGGAGTTTCTGTTCTGCAGAAAATGGGAATATCAGATTATTTCTGGGGTGAGGGAGGTGGGGGCTGGAAGAGGCAGGAGGTGTTTGTTTTTTCCCATATAGAAGGGAAAAAAAAAATTAAAAAAAAAAGAGAGGTTGCTTAAGGGATGGAATTCTTCCAATGTGAAATGATAACAAATGAAAAAGAAGAAAACGGCTGGGTTGGATGAACTATTTATATGTACAGCAAATGACATTTCTCATTCTTCCTGTTTCTTCATGATACTGCAGTATTATGTATTTACAGACTGTTGGTATATTCTGGAGAAAAGGAGACATTTCCCTCCACATCACCACTTACAGTTATGCCAAATTACCTCCTTGAAAATACATAAAAATAGATAAATAGAGTTAGATTAGATAGACAGATAGCTAAAATAAGGACACGTGAGGAATAAGGTTTAAAAAAAAAAAAAAGGTAAGTATTCTGCCATGCATCTTGTCTGAACATTTTTATAATCAAGGTGGCTACCATTTCAAAAAACATATCACATGTCCGTTATAAAAACTTACTTATACTTAAGGGAAAAGTAAGGAATTATTTTCACCAGGAAGGGAAGCGATGCATGTAAGGGACAGCTGTAACATTTCATAGGCAGCAGGTTTTTCTTCAGTGTCCTACATATGTGGATTCAGCCTTGGGAGTGTGACAAACTGGTAGATAATTATAAAATCCATGTAGATTTTAGCTACAAACATGCAATAGAGCTTCCTTATCCAGGAATTTCCCATTACCCACAACCCATTCTTCTTCCAGGACCTCAGTTCTTTCCAAAACATTTTCAGTTTCCTTAATGCATGTAGTAGGTAATGCCATTACTTTGTTTTTGTGCTACCTTTTAAAATGTGTACTTAGCTACCAGATAAACAACTCCAAACTTTTAAACTCTTATATTTTGTTTTGTATTAGTCTAGTTTTATAAAGCCAAAGAATAAAATAAAAGAAAGGTAAACATCCTGAATGCTACTGATAAGAAAGATTGATTACTTCAGATTTCTCTTTGTGTTTACTGACAAAAGGCAGTGTGCAGCAGCATACCAGGTTTGTTCTGAGTGAAAAATGAAGCCTAGTTGGTAGATTAACCATCTACAAAATGATTCCTTGCAGAGTACAGTATGGCTTTTTGCACTCTAATATCTTATGCAGCAAATCTGACTAAATTACATCTTTAATAAATCATTTAGTACTTACCAGGTTTTGCTAATTATTTCAAAATACTGTAATCCTACATTATTTATATGTTAATTTTTTTATCCTAGAAGAACAATACTGCACATAGTGGATTGGTACCTTCAGTAAACAGCAATATGAAATATATAAGTACCAAGAGAAGCCACCATAATTATGCAGCAAAGTGCTCATTTAGGATTTAGATAAGGCTAAACATACAATGCATTCTACTGTGTGTCACTAAATACCCATATCCTTCATACAACTAAGGTGGAAAAATCAGAAGTCACAAAAATAAAGCTGCAAAAAATGAGAAGACAGATTTGTAACCACAATCATGCATGAACAAGTACAAATTTCAAATGTAAAGATCATTCAAATAAATGTAACTGATGGATAATCCTCACAGGGTGCAAGTCAAAGTAAACAGACAGTCCACTTTAGAAAGTGTCTAGTGAATTGATTTAACAAGTTTAATGCGAGCATCAGTGTGGGGCTATTACTGATCGTAAGCTTTACTGATGTTATTTGTTCGCTTGGAAAAATACCGCTCTTTGGAATGAGCACATTAAGGCTAAAATTGCAGAGAAAACCCTATTACAACTTTATTGCTGGCAAATTGGAACCAAACCTTGTCTGTATATCAATTACTTAGAGTTACCACAGAGATAAATCCTTTTTTTTGTATAGGCTCAATCTTGAAGACAGTGATGAGAAAACTCCTTATTATACCCTACCAACATCACTAGGTTTTCTTAGCAATTTCAAGAAATTGTCAATTAAGTTCTTTTTATTAGGTTCCAAAAGCTGTTAAGTCAAACACAAATCTATCATAAGGCTTGTAACAGCATGTTATTTAGGCACATTTCAATGTTTCACTCTTTCATTATCCACCTACCCAAACCCTAATCAAAAGTTCTCATAAAGTGAAGGAGTTTTCAGTTCTCCTATCTCAAGGTTCAGATAAATTTAGAGCAAGTGAGCTCTCATTTCTTGTAACTGGTCATATGAGGAATGCCCATTAAGTGAGTAGAAATATCATTATTTAGATGGCTTTAGATACTAATACAGTTGTTCGCAAGATCATTAATGCTGAATGACACACTGCTGTATAATTGCACAGGATAGTTAAAGCAATAATATTTACAAAGTCTGTAAAATATTAGTACAAATGCATCTATTTTTACGTGCCTTGCTGCCTGGTAGGGTTTCCTTTAAGACAACTAACTACCTCTAAAAATGACAGTCAATAAGGGAAGTTGTTGTACAGATCCCAGAGCTGCAACACTGAAATGAGCTGTACTCCTTGCTCCCTGAGCCAAGAGAAGCTAAACTCTTTGTAGGAGTGATGCTTTCAAGTCTCCAGGAAGAGTAAAGAGTCAGTTATTGCACACAGGAACAGCACAATGAAGAGCCGAACAGGTCAGCTACCAAGACAGCTACTTGCCCGATGTCCCACCCAGCCAGACAGAGTGCCTGAGAAAAAGATGGAGGGAAAGGAAAACAAAAGACACATCCTTTGGATGAAGAACTATGGCTAGTCACTAGTACTTCAATATTTCTATAGTATTCACACTTTGGACTAGCTTTAGAAATGTTAAAACAGAAGCCTACATTCTGCACCTGGTAATGCACAAACCAAACTTATTAATAAGGGAATTGTATGTTCCTCCATCTGACTGTTCCACCTTTCAAAAGAAATTGGAAATTATTTTGCACTCCTCTAGTTGGTCCCTACAAACTGATGAATAGGGCTGCTTTGTTTGAATAGAAAGAGCAACATGATACAAGCATATATAAATCTGAAAGTTAAAAATGATACTAGAATGTATCAGAGCTAAATGGATAGCCATAGTGGCTAGAGTTAAAGATATCTTAAGATAAAATACCATGTTGCAAGACAGAAAATGTGAGTAAAGTAGTTGTGCAGGGGCAGCAAAGCAAAAAGACTCAAAAGTTACAACCTAGACTTTTGTGCTTAAATATTCCTTTTTTTTTTTTTTTTTTTTTTTGCTTCAATAGCTGGCTTCATGTACAGCCATCCCGATTCATTCTATAGCATCCTGACTAGTTGGTCACAGGCTAACGACATTTGAAGAGGAAGAAGGTCAAAGCTATCATTACAGTGGTGACAACCAATCACAGTGAAAAAAAAATAAGTTTTATTTATTACACTTAATATAAGAAACCTTTACTGTGGAATATAATTGTACTGTCACTACACACCAGAGATTTTTAATCCCCAATCATTTCAACATATTTTACAGTTCATTACCTTTTCAGTTAGATATTGCAGGAAAGACTCTCCTGAGTCTACACAAAAGCCTTAAAAATTCTACTATTTCTACTCTCATATTTCACCTATATGAAATAGTGATGATGAATTTCAGTGAAGAAACATACACATTCTGCATGAGGTTAGTAAAGAATGACGAGGGGAAAAAAAAAACCAAAATAGTCAAAACATTTTGTTAAAGTTTTAAAAAGATCTAACATTTTGTTCATGAAGCCATAAAATCATAAAATATCTGTAAGATGTTTATAAGAACTTGAGTATGGTACTGTGGCACACAGCATAGCATTGTCTTAGCTAAACAAGATGGACTACATATCTCCCCAATAATACACAGTGCTCTAACAAACAAATACAAAGTTATATTGCCTCTAGGAAGAGATTACCTCTTATGATTCTCATAAGTTCTAATAAGTGTCACTGTGAAAAGGTAAGCTATTGTATCACTGTGAATTTTATTCTGTAAAAATCTATCACATATGGTCATTTTTCACATAATATAGCTCCCAAGCCTTATTCTGCGTTGACTGAATGTAATCCAGACTTCATAACAAAAAAAATGACACTCTTGACATTATGGAGGTTGTCTAGTTAACTAAATCACAATGTAAAAATACAATTTTGCGTTCTCCTTTTTGGTTTTGTTTTTAAATTGGTAAAGTAGGCCCCGAAATACTAATTCAGAAAAGTACTATACACATGGAGAGAGATCTGTTTTTCTCCAAGTTCTATTTTATTTGGGGATTCATTACAATCTTCACTTCAGCACAAATGGACCATGAATAAATAAAAATTTTAAAAAATCCAACACACCACCACATACAGCAAGGAAACCTCTGACTTCCCTACACTAGATTTCACTAATATGTCAAAAAGTAAATCTAAACACATCACAGTTTTTCACAAGATCTTTCAAGTATATATTATTTCTTTTTAGAAACAGCCTGTTTGCATTCTAATCAAAAGTACACTTCTTCAGTGTCGAAGAAGAAGAAACAGAGTTTGGGACATATCAAAACAATACACTTGAAGAAAGGCAATGAACAATCAAAACAGAATTTGTCTTTTTTCTTTTTCTTGGGAGTTGTGCAATTTGTAAATACTGTAAAATTAAAGTAATGTGGTCTAAATCTTGAGTCTACCTGAACTGACCCTCATTCTGCCAATTAATTTCCTTGACAAAAAGATACATGGAAAAAAAAATATATATATTCAAATTCTGGTAGACACAAGGAGAGAGTGTCTAGGTCTAGTAAACAAGGGAGAATAAAGAAAAAAAAAAAGAGCAACTCCCAATCTGAAATAGCAAATTAGAAAAACTATAGAAGAACGGAATCATCTAAATAGAATAGAAAATATCATCAGCAATCATGAAATTGAAGTCTTCACTATTTTCTACCATACTTTCTTCAAGGCCAGTTAAAGCAAAATCAGTGGAATTTATGCTGACACAAAGCAGATGCAACACAATTCAAAAATATGTCCTTCACTTTGAAGGATCATTCAGAAACCTTATTCTTGTAAGAACGAGCCACCACACAAAAAAATATTCCAGAAAAATGCGTCAGAGTTTGGCTTGCCTTGAGGGCAACCTTGAGATATCAGCATCAAAAAAAAAAAAAAAAATCTGCAGTGGAATCCTGACCTGTTGAAAATAATTTGCAATTCTTTGGGCTGCTGAGATAAACTGAGAAGATTTTTGGCTATCGGAAGAGTCAGCATAGATATGAGATCCGGAATAACAGTACTAGCTAACAGAGTCAAGGCCCATGAACCTCTCACAGCAGTTCAATTCAATAATAATTTTCAGTGAAGGTATTTCATATTTATGCTGATGTAAATATGACATAGCTAGAGAAATGCGAGCTCCCCAGCTGGAGTCTTACTAAGATTCATCAATGACAACTGAGAGCTTATCCACTTGAATCTGGTTGGCATGATACAAAACATCAATGACTAAACTGTCACTGCTGGTAAAATTCTGCTTAATCAGCAGGCTGATGAGTCAGAAAGTAGCCTGAGGTGAGGAAGCTGAAAGGCATTTAAGAAGGTTTTGCACTTAACTCTCGAAGTCTTTCTACAAGGCTCTAATGCGAGAGAATAAAAGTATGAAGCGACACAATGCTGAGAAGACAAGTGCAGATTTGTCACGAGTAGAAATTTAAGGCAGACTTCCCCCCATTCAACTCTCAGTTCTCCTTTCAGGGGGAATGAGGCTTCCAGCTGTTGAACGAGACCAGCTAGAGCCTTTATTTACCTCCGTTCACGTGGAGTTCATTCATCTAAAAGCTGGAAATTTTCACCCACTTATCTATGAATAGAATGGGATATAGGACAAGCAATTGGACATCCAGTTACTACACCTATCAAAGATAAAGAAAAACTTTTTTTCCTGCAAAAGATGAGGCTAGCTGAGGCTGATGAGATTTTCACCTTTTTTCATAGTATATGTAACATAGGTTTTATGAGCTTGAACAGTTATCTTTGAAACCAGAGCATCTGGCACTGCAAGATGTCACACTTAGAGTCCAATGTACTCACATGGCCAAGGTTATAAACAAAAGTTGAATTCTGCCATTCGTTTCCACTTCTGTATCTATGTATTTTCCTCTTGTGCTTTAGAGTTTAATCAATTTTAGAATCCTAGCACCTATTTATGCAAGTACATCAGTAGACTGTAGTAGCTTAAGTAACATTCTTAACATAGGAGAAAAGTCATCTGTCCATAATTTCCAAAAGACAAGGTTTAGAAGACTTTTTCACAGATAAACTTTTCTATGAAAATCTTTTTTTTTGTTTTTTAATGGCCAGACAAACTGCACATTCTCTTTTTAGAGAAAAGTATCATTGGGATGTGCAAATAACTGAGTATTATATACTGGGGGGGGTGTATATAAGAACGAATGAATGATTGGAAATGTGCAAATTTCTAAAGGTACTGTCCTTCTTGGAACCATGGAGATGTCTTCTCTTTATGCAATTAAGGAAAATACACTCAACATACATTTTCTGAAACTACATTGGCAGAGACACGAGTAAATAAGAACTCAACAATGAATATTTGGTAATATTTGGTTAATATATGTGAATTCTAAAATTGCTTGACTAAAATAAGAAACATTTACAGAAACTCTTTAGAAAAAGAAATCTATTTGTTAGTTTGCCACCTATTTTATCTTTCCTTTTTTGCTTCTTCCTGTTGGTTTCCTTCTTTTACACTTTCACCTCTTAGCACTAAGTTCAGCCATCCAGCATTATAACAACAGGTGAAAAACTGCAGAGTTTATACCCCAGTTAAGGCTGGATCATACAAAATAGGTACAAAAGCCAGATTTTTAAGTATCAGGACTGCAAAATTACTATAATCTTTTACAGAAAATCTTCAGATCAGTAGATAAATGCTAAAAGCAGACTTATTTAAAACTTTAAAACTATTTTCATGTTGAATCAATATGCGTGTCTAGAACCTTGTTTAAGAAAACTATTCACCATGCAAAGTTTTAAATGCACAGTATCAAAGAATAATTTTTGACATTTTGATTCATACATGCTTATAAAGCTCCAAGACAACATGGTTTAATTATAAAACATATTTCTACTGCCTTAGTCATGCCAATTAAATTTGATTGGATACTGTCTTTATTCAACAAGCCCCTTTCATGTCATTTTAATTTACTGTCAAAGCAGCCTGAATATTGGAAACTAAATTATTTACTACAGCCCATAAGCCAATAATGTTCCATTTGTCTCGTACAGAGGGAGACTAGACTAACAAGATTATTAAGGACATTACTTGTAATAGCGAATGTCCTTCACTTTATTTGAGCTTCATGCTGTGCTTTCAGAGATCATACTTCAAAAGAGCTCCATTTCATTCCATCACAGAACCTCTGATATAAATTATTCTTTGCTGGCTTTGTAATACTCTGATCATAGAGAAAGTGGACCTGATCTTGTTGGGTAAAAACAGAGGCTTCTTTTCTAAGATAACTACATAGTTTATTTGTGCTAAACACCTTTGATGCACTCCCTTGTGCCAATAATGCAGAACAGGCAGAAATCAGCTAAATTTATCATACAATGATAACATCTCGGAGATTTAACTCACAAGGGCTTTGCTTGTCTTTGCAATGATTTCAAACCAAATTCTGCAATCTAAATGCATATGGTTAAAATCAATCTTGTAAGTTCTTAAAAACACCGTGTAGAGAATGCAATAAATGTAATGCAGAACAGACTTCAGGAAACCAACAGATCTAGCATTTCACAAAGAGAGACCTGAAAAATAGAATACAAATTGTCTAAGATATAAGCATGTCATACAGACTGATAAATTGATAAAGGATTACAAACACAAAGAAAGACTGAAAAGATAAGAAGCTGGGGAAGGTAATTCTTGTCCTAATGTTAGATCCACTCTTTGCCTTTTTGTTATGACTCAAGTTCAGCAAGACTCTTAAATAGATTACTAACTCAAAGCAAATGAATAATCTTGTTTAAATCAATGGAACTGCTTACATGCCTAAAGTTAAGCACATGTTTAAATCTGTTTCTTAATTGAGGAGATTTGTTATTTATGATACTGGAAAGTATTTCAAAGAATCAAAAAACGGCACAGAGAAGTAGAAAGGTTTTTGAAAAATTGACTAGGAAAACCCTTCAACTTTAGTAAAAGACAGCTAGCATATAGGAAAAAAAAACCCTTCAAGAACACTGGAAGAAAGGTAGAACATACGGTAATTCCTCTATCCTCATATACATACACAAGAAAAACACTCAACCTTGTGTAATGTACTGGATGCTGAATTTCAGATACGAGCATTAATGGGGAAGATACACGATTATTAAATACTAGCCCCATTTCTTCTGCCTACAACACTGACTATCCTGAGTTAAGGAGATAAATTTGAAATACTTGTGAAAAAAGTAACTTAGGGTAGAGCTTAGGGTAAGTACTGTAAGTCTCGCCTACTTACTCGTGAAAGTGCCTACAGCACTTGTGAAAACTGGGATGATGTCGGATTTGCTGTTTTCATCCATTTTAATCACCTTTTGTTTTTACGATGTAGATACACCCTGACAGCTCACATGATACAATATGGTAGCTGTGAAAAAGGAAGAAGATGATAAAGATACAAGTCTCTTCATATCTGTCAAGAAAGTAGTGGAACAGCGAGATAGTTTAAATTCTTAGAAATTCTTAAAAAAAAAAAACCGACCTTGGAAACATTCACAAAAATAGAGTCAAGTATAAATTTCTAAACTTAATCTACTAAGGATGGACTTTCATCATTATTTCTGTATGCCTGTGAGGTTACCTGCTCAGGACATTCACTAGTTAGAAGCTTTTAAACGATTATAAACAAAACAAAACAAAGTTCCTGAATATGCAGAAATAAAAGGTAGGAAAAGACAGCAGCAATTTTTTATTGACAAAAGCACTTTCTTATGATGGAGGAGGGCATAAGGTGATAATTTAGTGTTCCAGCACAGATTTACTGGATAACGGCCAAATATTTCAAAGCAAACACAGCTGTAATGTTTATGTTAAAAACAACAGGCTATGACAGCAGTCAGTCAGACATTCTGTATCCGTCAAGTACTGAAAGGATACTTCACACAATAGAGAGAGAGATTGCTAAAGTGTAATATGACAGAAACCTCTGAGAAAATGGTGTCCTCCTTATAGGAAGGATTTCTTATTTGCTTTTGTGAGTGCCTCTTAAAGACAATCCCATTCACTAGCATCACTTAATGATTTTAATGAAATCAGAACTGAAACTTAGAAATAATGCTACTAATAATGCTACTGCTGTTAATGCCAAAATCCATAAGAATGGAGAGAAGTTTTAGTTCTTTATATCTTCAAGATCATTTTGAGTCTTTTTTACAAACCTGGATTGGAACTGTATATGTTATACATATAAACAATGCATGAGAATAGTTACAATCTGCTCCTGACAACTGAACAGAAATTTGCCTTTAAATGGAGGGACTTTATCAAAGCAAGGATTGCAGAGTTTGATTCTACAACATCAGATACAGCAAACAAACACTCTCTTCTTATTCTCAATGTTAATATGTGGCACCTCTATTTCAGATCATCTGCCTTAGTACAAATTTACTGGGACATACAAAACGAGAAATAACTCAGTGGCCCATATAAAAAAAAAGTCTTACTGTAATGTTTATATATTGAAATGTACTTTATGACTCTACCACACTTAAGATATGCTTCCCTATGAATGTTTAAATAAAGATGTTCCTAAAGCTTACAGTGTACTTACCAAACTCCAGAAAATTTAAGATATACAATCTTAAAAATAATTCACATTACAGAATTTGTATTTTTCATTTTTAGATTCCATTATCAACAGCTGTTAAATCTAGATGTATTTCAACTACTTGAAAGTTAAAAACACATATTCAAACTTGATGGTTTTTATTCATTTGACATATACTGATGGACGAGAATCCAACGAGCATTCCTTTCAAGCCTTTGAGAAGGTGCTATCAGTTACCCACACAGGACAAATATAAGTATTTCCCAGCTCAGCTAAAAAAAGCGAAAGAAAAATTGGGAATTAAAAAAAACCAAAAAACCCAATCCTGAATTCAGAGGATAAATCCCATAATGTCCATGTAATTTTGTATGAATCAACAGCATAGATTCTAAATGTTAAGCCGAGTCTTACAAGCAGTAATCCTTGTGTTCCTCCTGAATTGTCGCCACTTTGTCTTCATGTCACTAATACTTTTGTAGCTCATGAGCTGATCAATGTTTTAACCCTTTTTTTAAAATAAATTTTTAAAGAAATGTGCTAAGAATGCATAAGAGATTCTCATTTTCTGCAGCAAAAAGCATAAATGCAGCATTAAAAAAACCCCACGCTGAAATATATATTGCACTCCTATATAAGGCACATTACATTTTTCTATTAATACATGTAAGCTCCGTTTAAGTATTTATGCATGTGTGTGTCTAATTAAACACAGGTATGCATTAATGTATATATAATACAGGTATGAACATAAAATAGAAAAATATACTATATTCAAAGTAGTCATTAAGATTCATTCTAGCAGTTCTCTCCCTGGGAAAACACATGTATGTGTAACAAATTAATATGGTCCCCATACATATATACACTTATATGTATCCCCAGGATATATATAATAGGAGCTGGAACTCAGCTGAGGGAATTTTGAAATCCAGTCTCCTGTTTTTTATCCCTAACATTTATTTCTTATGGGCCTAGGTGATAGGAAACACTTCCTTTTTTATACTCATGTAGGTTTTTTGATAAACAGCAAAGCTAAAGTAATTCAGTGGTAAATTAGGCCTTGTAAGGCTATATAAAAAGATGTTCAACAAGTAGTTTCATGTCACTTTTCTCGATTTATGTTACAGATATGTTTGTATTAAAAGACAAAAAGGATGAATTCTTTAACATTTCTGTATAAAAAATTATGTGCATAAACTAATGTGGTTTTTTTTCCTGATTGAACTTTATACACCATGTTCCATTTTGACTGAAACAGTGAAATAACTAGCATGTTGCCTCTCTGAAGCCGAAAGCAATTTCCTTTTCTAATTTTAGTTATGCAAAGCCTATGGGCATCATCAGCATTTAGTAATTAGTTTTATAATTACTGCTGTTTTGCTCACTGTCATTCAATTTTTCTTACAACATGGTCTGGGATTGAAACATCCCACATCCACAGCTGTGTAAATTGCCATCTATTTATAAGACAAAAAAAGTAACATTCAACATACATCATTATTCAGTCAAGAATGTGTTATTGGTACTTAGGTGATGCTTTGAGTACATAAGCTGCCCAGTAAAATACAAAGAAAAATATAATTCAAATACTTAGTAAATGCTATATAAGACAGGAAAGTCTGGAAAATCTAAATTGGAAATAAAAGAATTTCCATTAAATAACATTTCAGTCTATTATTGATCAATATCTGCTCCAAACATTAAAAAAAAAAAAAAAAAAAAAAAACAACCAAAAAAACCCAACCCTTTTTTGTTTAAAGAAATATTCGGGTATTGAGCTGAAAAACAGTCAAATTCAGATTTGCTGATATTGTAATTTGATCACTATTGTTACAAGACTTCGTAGTCTGGCAACTAACTACAAAGTCATCTAACCTAGAATTACTTATCGATATAGTGTCAAATACATTTATACATGATATTACAAAATATTCTACATCGTTGACCAGTTAATTTTCTGAATCCTAAAAATACAAATGGGTTTTGGTATGACATATTCGCTTAAACCCAACAATTTGTCTTAATGATGTTATACCCCAGAAAAATTAGAGATTGACTAGAATTCTTACATTACTGTTTTACAAACATTATCTTTCAAAATTTATAACTTTTTTAAATTTCTAATTTGAAATATGATGTTAATTATGAGTTTTTAAAGGCTAGAAATGTAATAGCCAAACAAGAATTAAAAGTCTATATTCTCTTCTTAAAATAAGCATAATTTCTTCAGTAAGCAAGAAGTGCTTTCTTTTTCTAGAACACGTCTGGTTTAAAAAAAATAATCGTGGTGAGAAGATTCCCACAAAAGGTTCTGCCAGTGTCAGTCAGCTACCATGGATGCCGACCTGCTATAGCAAAGCTGTGCTCTTAGGGGAAACCGTCTTCTCTCAGCAGCAGTGACACCAGAGAGCACCAGCACAAATGCTCAGAACAGGACAGCAGCAATGGGACAATTCATATTTGCAATTCCCTCCTTCCTACCAGAAAGCAGAATAACATAGTCCTTTTAATCTTATTCCCTATCCTTTGTCAAGCTTAGCTAGGAGAAAACAGCTGCTAATAAATACAAAGCTGTCATACACAAAGGGCAAGATTGTGCTCAGCCCAGTGAAGGGGCAGAGGAGATATTCCGCTGCAGAGGAAAAATTTAAGCAGATTGCTTTCAAGGATTTTTGCAGTAGTGTCCTCTATTTTATGTTTTGTGACACAGATAGAGTCTTACCTTTTTGTCTCAAGTGAGTCGATGAGGAGAAGAAGATGATTCTAAACATTTTTTGCTATTTTTTTATTGAAAAAAATCTTGGTTTAGAATACTTTTTAGTCAATATATAGCATTCAGCATGACCTGAGTCAGAAGATTCATTGTTTTCCCAAAGAGTAAAATTTTAGACCCTTAAACAAAGCCTGAAAAACAAAAACAAAGCTTTGCCTCCAGTCATCTACAGAGCATGGGATGAGAAGATCCTCAGAGTCAAGACTCAGGCAATTGCAGTACTGGTTACTTATTGTTCCTCCAGCCCTTACTAACTGTTCTTACCTATTGCTCCTTACAGATTAACAGTTACAGTCTACTCTACGCCCACTCTCGCTAATAAGGTCTATAGTCTGCAAATTGCCTTTGTGGGCCTCTCAACCTTATTCCTGCT
Source organism: Gymnogyps californianus (assembly GCF_018139145.2). Lineage (NCBI taxonomy): Eukaryota > Metazoa > Chordata > Aves > Accipitriformes > Cathartidae > Gymnogyps > Gymnogyps californianus. The sequence continues at coordinate 42,035,546 of NC_059475.1, read as the reverse complement.
ACAGGAAGGCAGCAGACTCCACTTACACAGGGTTACCAGCAAGGCTGTGCCATCAACACAACGCAAAGCTCATCGGTGGCTGCATGCTCCACCGCAGCCTGCCCAGCTCCTGCCTTGGCTTGACCCGCTGTAATTCAGCAGAACCACAGTGTCTCTGAAGGTCACAAAATGGCAAGGGTATCTGTCCCCAGGGACGCAGGTCTGTCTGGAAATCTCTAAGAAAAACATCAAGTATACCTTTGAAGGACTGATGCCTACACACCACGCCAACAACTGGCTTTCACCTTTTCTGAATCTTTTTGTGTTTCTTCTTTTATGATGGCAGAACTCTTCAAAGTGACAAAGGGGGTTTTTTTGAGTTTTTCTGTTGGTTTTGGAGTGTTTTGGGTTTTGTTTTGGTTTGGTTTTTTTCTTCATATAGGAAAACCCATATATGGGCAAGTATCTTTACTATCTCTGTCTCCCTTCATTCCTCAAAAAGAAATACAAAGGAACCATATTGCACATAATTTTTGAGTAGAAGGAATAATTTCCATTTTTGAACCTCTGAAAACATACAGCCAGTAGGGAGATTATCTGGCTATATACAACTAGATCGCTCTCTTTCAGGAAACAAACAAACAAACAAAACCACCACCACCCCCCAAAATCCAAACAGAAAATCTGTGAAATCCAAACTCATGCATTTATGCCTCAGAAGTTTTAGGCTCAGTTACTAAAACACATAGATCCACATGCAAAGCTTTTTCATCTCTGAAATACTTAACAACACTTTTATTGAAATACTGCAGGAAACACACCTGAATAAAACCAGATTATTTCTAACAAAATAACTGAAGTATTTTGTGCATTGATGCACCATTCAAGCTAGATGGAAAGCATGTCATACACCATGCTTTCCACTTACTTGAACAACATGCTACACAGTATTTCAAAAAAAGGTGCAAACTGTCCTCTTCATGTACTGTTCAGGACAACTATTAGTAATCTAACAGGACTATCATTACAGAAAGATATTTTAGAAGCTGGAGTAACTGATTAACTGGAATCTATTTAGGTGCCTGTTTACACACAGGGACGCAATTTGGTGGTGAAAAGCCGGGAGAGGGGGTTGAGCTAACCTTCCTGCACTCCTAACAGGGAGAGCTGCTTTGGGAATTCTGCACCTGTAAGTCAAAGGGCCTGAAAATCCCCTCTTCACTTCAGATGGACCCAGTAAAACATTGCAAAGGGGGAACAGAGGATTCACTATGGAAGAAATGCTGTCTAATGGATGGAGCAGATAACAGAAGTTATTAGCTGTAACACTGTCTCTTTTTTGCTAGCTTTTGAATACACTCTGCAATAACAGGTGAAAAGTATTTTGAGATCTCCAAACTACAATTCTCATATAAATGTGAAGAAGTAATACTGTATATTCCAGAAACCTCTTCATTCATAAAATATTCCTGGCCATATGTCTGTAAACTAATAGCAATCACCAAAATGGCATGAAACATGGCACAAAAAAGTGTGAAAAATAACACATGACATAGATCTGATACATCTTCAGGGAGAAGTTTCAGGGGAAAACACTCCAAAGCTAGCAACATTCAGTGACTATCAGAAATTTATTTCTTCTCATTTTGTCAGTGGCTATTAATCCCAACTATACTGACAGTCAAAGGTTAAAAAAGGGAATAAATTAACATTATTGTCAATCATTACATACAGAAGAATAATTAACTCAGTATGTTTATTTATCTACTTTTGCTACTTGATTAAATGAATGATTGATGACAGGTTCCTTGTTTTCTTTTCCTTCTTTTTGTCAGTATAAATGATCAGTATGAAACTACACAGAGGCATTAAATTGAAATTGTTAGAAGCATAAAATATACTACAGATGGATTCACATGATTTCAACTTTCTTGTTACTCTATTGTAACTTATAAAATACATTTATATATACACAAAGAACTCCATTAATAGCAGAAATAATCTGTAATCTGACTTACTTTCTTCTCAAATATTATGTATTAATATTTAGGTTTCCCTTTTAAAAAAAGAGTGTTTTAAAAGTTCTATAGAACTTAAGTCATGCAAATGAATGCAGTTATCCAATCTATCCTTGGATAAATATCCAATTTATCATTGGATAACTCAACCAACAGTGTGTGCAAAGAGGCCAAAGCATTCTTAAATGCTGGCTAGTGTTCCAAGTAACACAACCCTAGTAAATAGTTTTGCGGAAGAAATCAGGGCAAATATGGGTACAGTAAATTGAAAATTGTCATTTGGGTAACGTGAGATGAGGGAAGAAAGTAACAGAAAGAGAGAGTCAATTCTCTCTTCAGTCTGCCTGTGAGAGTACACCTGATCTCCTGGCAGACTGCTGCCAGGCAGGGCAGTGGTGAGTGATACCACTTCAGATCCAAGGGTTTTCTCTTCTTACTCACTTAACAAACAAGAGAAGCAAGACCTAAAGTTCCGATATCACTTCCTTTAATGTAGCATACAATTGAAGTAATTGCCCCAAATTTTTGAGGACAGATGAAGTCCCAAGCCTCTGAAGTGAGGACTGAAGCACAGTTTCCCCTGAGCTGACCAAAGATTGCTGGCTGGGCTTGGAAAGTTAACTGAATGCAACGGCATTTTTGGAAAGTTAAAGGAATTGTGTGTATAAAGACTCCCAGAAGTCTGAGGAGACAGCTTTTGTATGGCATTAAAAAGAAAGTAAAGTATCTTTCTCCCAAAGCAATTCACAGTGGCTAATGGCTGAGAGCTTGAAACCTTTGTCTGTTACTTACAGAATTTACTGTTGAGAACACAAACTGAAGGAAGTCACCGGAAAAATCTGCAGCTTCGTTTAACACTTGTGAAGAAACTACCTGACTCTGAAGAAGCCACTTTTTCTTAAAGACAAGGCTCGTGTCTTTTCGTTACTTGGAAATACTAGAGACAGCTGAACTCAAATCATGCAGATAGTCTGAGTCCACTTAACTCTAATTTTGAACCAAGGGAAGTCTGGATTCAGGAGGAGTTATTTTCTTCCTGTTTCCATACAAATTCTGGCTCCAGTTAATATGCTGTCTTAGAAAGTGAGTTCCTTTTCCTTGAAGAGCCCTAACTTCTGTGCACCACAGTACTAGGATTGTGATTGTGTGCATGTGTGTGTAGAGGTGACTTTGAGGCAGGTCTGGACGGAAGGAAACCTTTTGTGCATGCTTAGGAAGGATCTCCTGAGCTCACTTAGTTTGGCTGTGCTCCGGTTTCTCTTGTCCAGATATGAAATTGATACGCGACACGCCAATGCAAGTTGTCTGATTAAGACAGGTATCAGACTGGACGGTGGCATAAGGAACTCTTTGGACAATCCTGGACAGATGTTTGTCTCCAGAGATGTTCCAAATTCTGTAGGTAAGCTAACATTGTGCTTGTACCTATCCTGGCCCATTCAATATCCTAACTGTGAAAGCCACTTTCCCCAGAAGATTACTTCCCCAATCTCACCTTGTGGTGCCTGCTCTCTAAGTTCAGTTCTCTCTACCACAGCCTATTCCTACTGAAATAATTATGCCATTGAAACAAAATACAAACCAAGGGTAACCTTCACCATTCACCATTATTCCCAAGAATTTACCTCTTGACATTGTTCAATCCTTATCAGCAAAAGGAACCCAGAACCACCACAATGAGAGAGAAATTCATGTTAATTCCTGAAGTAAAAAAAAATAGTCATTCATATTACATCAAAATGCATATATACATCAAAAAGCATGTGATAAACCAGAGAATATCACACTGGAATAAATACTGCAATTTTTACTTTAGGCTTTTATGACACTGTTACTGAAATATTGTGTTCGGCTGTGGTTTCCTCCATTCTGAAAATACGTTAGAAAATTGGATAGGACTCAAGTAAGAGCTACAAGAGTGATTAGACTTCTGAAAGTCATTCCCTATAGTGAAAGATTAAGAAAGCTCAATTTATTTAGTTACTGAAAAGAAGGTTAAGAGGATCACAATACCTACATGTGGAAGAGATTTCTGACAGTAGGCAGCTCATTAATCTAGTGAAAAAGGCATAACAAGATCCAGTGTTTGGAAGCTGAAACAAGACTACATATGAGGCACACTTTTTTCACAGTGACAGTAATTAACCATTGGAACAATCTGCCCAGGGATGTAGTTGATTCTTTATCATTTAAATGCTTTACATCAACATTAGATACTTTCCAAAGAGATAAACCTGTATCTCAAACAGATGCAGAAAATACTGGATGAGGTTCTCTGTCTGGAGTCTGCAAGAAGTCAGACTGGATGCTTATCACAGCTGCTCAACATCATGCCTCAACAAAACAGTTCTGCAAGTGCTCTGCACTTCAAGGGCCAATCATCTCATGAACATCATATCTACGCTTTGTGTGCAGTTCAGTTCAGACTGAACGGAAGCTGTTCATCTTCCTGTTTGGCAGGTGAAATAAGAACCCTTTCAGGACAGATACGGGCATCTTCAAAGATCATCCCATGCCATGTTCACTGTCTGGCATCATCACTGCTGGAGACCAAATTACATCAAAACTGCCAGTAAGCACACACTGGAAAGCTGTTTGAGCACTGGCTTTGCCTGATGCTTCTACCCAAGGAACATCTGTTGGGCTGACTCCAAGCTAGTGATGGGTGAGTCAATATGTAGACCTTGTAAAATGTTGGAGCTTTTAGTCTCGAGGCTGCCAAATGGCCTCTCAAGACAGCTGTGTCTATGGAGAATACAGTTCCTTCATGTTTAATGAGGTTGTTGGAGAACCAACAGCTTCCATGAGCCTGTTAAAGAAATCAATTACAAAAGCAAAATATACGATGAGGTTAGGTGAGCTGTTAATTTTCCTTTCAGTTCCTTAGTAATATTTGTGAGAGAAAACTTGCCCTTAAGTCTCCAGGATAGGATGTTGGAGCAAAAGAATTGCAGAGGGAAAAAAGAGCACAGAGATAGAAACGACAGAGAGCAGGATAAGAAGAGTAAGTAACAGTGTTTATGCACAAAATAAACAGAAACGGCCTGACATATAAGGGTAAAGAGAAAACAGTGTGCTAAAGTATTAAATAAACCACCAAAATATTTATCTTCAGAAAAAGAAAATTAAACACCCCGTTTCTTCATCTCTAGGAAGGGACAGAAGGAAACATTTAAAATGTAAACAAAAATAAACACTATGCCCTCAGAATATGGTATGAGGGTGGAATCCCACAAAAAAATCACACCTGGACTTGCCATACAGTACACTTGCTACAGGCTTCCGTAGGTTTTTTTAGAATACCTAGTTACTCTAATTTTTTTCTTGTGACACTTAAAAGATTGGCAATGGACTACAAAATCTTTAAAAAATACTAAGGGACTTTTTCGTTTTATAAGATATACCTAATTAAGACAATATAACACAGAGATTCAATATAAAATGGATTAGCAATATTCCTCCTATTTGATTGCTTCATTATCCACCCTGAGTGTAAATCGTAATGTTATTCTGAAAACTATCTCCTCACAGACATGGGTTAAATCTCCTAATGAAAAGCTCATTAAATACAGTATTCTTGCAAAGGACATGAAGATAACGTTATTGCTTAAGAACTGGACTCTTAGTCCTGGGATGTGGGAAGAGGGCTCTATTCCCTGCTCTACCACATACTTCTCACGTGATATTGAACAAGTCACTCTTGGCTGGCTTTGCAAATGTGCTCAGCAGCTGCTTCTTACGATCAGATTACCGAAGTGCTGAAATCTTTTGAAAATCTGGCTATTTATTTTGTTGCTGAATAGGATCAGAGATCTTTTGAAATCTGGCCCCAGTTGGGGTGCTGCACTCTTTTGAAAAGCTAGCCCTAAATCTGTATATGCCTCAATTTCTCTATTAACATTATCAGTACTGTTCTGCTTCATCAAGAGGATGAGAAACAGCTAGCATACACAGCAATTCAAATTTGAAAGGGGATATATAAATGTAGAGTTGCTCTGATAGTTGTAGAAATGTCATATGTACTTAAAAAAGCAACAAAAAAACAGCTCCTGATTTTTCCTAAACCTTTACGTAACTGTGGTTTTCTATAAAATCTGAAGTGAGGTAATGTTGACAATATTATTCTGCTTGCTATAGGTAATGTTTGGGAATTGTCTACATGTATAAAAATGTGAATAAAAATATTTCTCCCTCTTCCTTTTATGATTATGAATATGCATTTAATGACTTTCCAGATGATGAAATAAGACACAGAATTTTGTACTTGCATGTGATACCACCCCATGCAAAGCAAAGCAAAAACAATTTTTATATGATACAAGTAGAACGCAAAGTGACACCATACACATGCTTGTGCAGATGTACTCGGCTAACTCTGAGTAAGAATTATAGGGAGTGACATGCTCAAGCACTGAAATTAAGGTAAGCATTTTCCAACAGCTCCATTCATGAGGAAGACTGTGGCACAACTGGAGTTAAGTAGTTTATTAGGGATTTGCCTTTCTTTCCTTCCTTAGGAACAGAAATCACAGTATGACTAAAACCTTTGAAATTAAAAATAAAAATATTCACCTTGGCTTAAAAGCTAGCAAATAAACAGAAAAGATGTTTCTTAAGGGAGCTCGATATTTTAAAACAACACCTAAGTCCCCAACTGTGTGGAACATTCTTATTTTGCTCGCAATCTTGGACAGATATAGAGGCTTACATGTTCTCTAAATTGTAAGCTCTCTATGAAGGGTGTTCTTTAATTACAGACAGCTAATGAAAACAGTTTTTACTGATCTCTCTAATGTCCTGGGAAAGTCTTTACTATGGATTCATTGTATTCTACTTTATATCCCTGATTGAAATGGGAGACCACAAGAGCATAGGGATTTGGTGGAAACTCGATTTCCTTCCTCTGGCTTCAAAGAGAACAGTTGCAGAAATTAAGCTGCGTTGATATTGTGGTCAGACTTTGGTCAGACTATGGTTATGCTTGCACATTATATAGATATAAAATCGCTGCACTTTGGTTTTTAAAATTGCTGGGTCTACCTTCAGTATCTAAATCTCGCTCTGTTGACCACAGGTATCTAATATAACTATTACATGAAAATAAGAATTATTATTAAATCTATATACTTCAAACTTCACTTCCAGGGCTCTGACTATTATTTGCTCCAAATATTGAGATAGTCACTTTGGAAAATACTAATAAATATATAACTGCAAACATATGAGATGGGAAACAGATTTACTCTTTCCATTTAAAAAAAAAGTTTGTGTGTTTTCTTTCACTTCAGACAAAATATTTTCTTTGAGTCATAATTTTTTACTTGTAATATAGAGTGATGTAAGTCTTGGTAAAACAAATATTATAAAAGCCCACTCATTTACACTGCTTTATTCCCTCATGTCCACATACTAATAAGGACATGGCTCCCTGTCTGGGTTTTTTGGTTTGTTTTTTTTTTTTTGTGGGTTGTTTTTTTTTTTAAGGTCTCTGCTACATTCATTATTAGTTGGTTAATCTATTTCTTCAGCTCTTCATACAGATGTATTTTTTTATCTCTACAACAGACTCACAAGGTCTAAAAGAAGCAGTCATTCAACTGGAGATATACGGCAGAAGTTCAGATGACCAGAAAACCAATAAACTACATTAATAGAAGAAACAAAGGCTACGCTCTGTTGAATTTAGCAGGACTTTGAGTATGTCCTTACCTTCTCTACTCAGCTGAGGAGACTAAGGTATGATAGCTATACGGAAACTGTTAAATCTAACCACAAGATCCAATTCCTCAACTGCTTTCATTTGCAAAATGGAGCACTACAATATTAAGCTTTACTGAGGCTCTGTCTAAAACACTCTTCATAGCAAAAGACACTTTTCTTCTGTTCAGAAAAGGACAAATAAAAAGACAAACAAAAGTTCTACCAGATATTGCAATCTACAGATAGCAACAGCCTTTTTTCATTTTACATATCAAAAACTACAGCAGTGATTACTTTTTGTCTGTTTCTGATTACTAAAAGCAAAAAGCAGAACAAGCGCTTTTGGCACACCGGATTTATTGCACATCTGTAATTGGCTAACCCCATCATGTGCGTTATTTGAAAAAGTTATGTAGACTGCACATACAATTTAAGATATTCATGCTTCTAAAAAAGACCACCTGGAGCTAACCCAAGCAACATAAAACATGAATGTAATAATCATATGGAAACATTTTATTAAGAGCTTTGGAAAAGTGGACTGTTGTGGCACTGACTTTTACATAGAAATTTCTACTGCATGAAAATCCATATCGTTATATAATAACAAGAAATTAACTTGGTTTTAATTTGAAAGTTTTCCCTGACTTATTTTACCATCATCGCCAAGGTTGGAGCCAATGCAACTGTAGATACTATTCTCCTCCTGACATATTTACCTCTGCAAGTCTGAAGCCCATGTTCTTCTCAAAACCCACTCAGCCAATACTGTCAATGTTCTCAACCATGAATTATAATGACAACACCTACCATCTTTTAGCTGGAATGAGGAAGGTATGTTCTCAACTCAGGAGTGAATTTTGAATGACACAGTGAGGATTACTGTGCACAGAAAGACATGCACATTGAAGGAAAAAAGAATGAAGTGAAATGTTAAAAACTTTTTTGGGTTTCTTTTAAACATTAATATTCTTCTCGAGGTTGTTTTCATTACCAAGACTGCATTGAGAATGCAAACATGTAGAGAAAAATACAGGACTACAAAAAGCAGAGAGTCAACACTGGAAGCTGAGTACAAGAGGAAGACTTTCTGCATATTCGGTGTTCCAGCTAAGGACTCAAAAAAAAAGAATGGCTAAGAAAAATAAACTGTATTAAAAGAACATAATGAAAATGCAAAAATGACCAAGTCAGTGTAACAGCACAAGAAGAGAAAAAGGAAGATGAATTGCAGTGTAATAGAATGAAAATACAGTAGTGACTGGGAGTGAGGGAAAAGACATTAAAGTCACCTGTTCTATTTCCTTGCTCTTAAAAACACTTACTGTTTGGTTGTTTTCCTATTTAATTGTTAAGATGTAAGGTGGAGTTCTAGCAATAAACAACTCTTCGAGGGACTGACATCTGATTGACAACATTTTAGAAAGAGTATTAATTTGTTACCAGCAGTAAATGTTTTGTGTCTCCACAGAAGTGATGGATAGAACCTTTTACGATACAAATAAAGCACCATGAGAAACTAAATCATTCTATCATTTCTGCTAGCAGAAATGGAAGAATCAGGTAGGTTCTTTTTATGCTTTTGTTCACGCAAAAAAGTAGAGCTGAACTTGAAATGCTTTTCCCATCGTTCCTGTTCTGCATCACAAGAAAACCAAAATCTTTCAAAGTCTTGTAACAAAATTAACTACAAAGCAACAACCAGTAGCCTGGACTTTAGGACAGCAAAGATAAAAATGAATATAATAATAATAATTTCCATTTCATTATACTGAAATAAATAAATCTTAGATTTGATTTACTAAGCTGCACAGGTCATTGTCTATGATCCAAACACCATTCTAATTTGCAAATTTTAAATCAGCACTTATGCCATGTTTACTCCCAGTTCATTGATGATCATGCCCAGAGTGGTTTCTGCAGAAAACCACAGAAATTCCTTTCTTAATAGTACCTTTCACTTCGATCTGCTTTCCAAGATCAATCAGTTATATAGTTAATGTGTTTAGTTTGGTTCTGCCAATATAATGTTCTTCCAGTATTTTAAAACCATAACTCTTATGCACTAGTAAGTCAAATGCCTCATAAATACTTCAGTATGCAATGCATATCCTAGTTAACAGGACTTGCAATTTCAGAGAATTAAGCTGGGTTTGTTTTATAAGAATTACTTTCCATTTATCCATGTTTGTTGAAAAAAGATACGATCTTCCTTTTATACATTTAGTGGAGGAATTTTCCCGATATTTTGCCTTCAACTGCTTTGAGGCTAAGATCAGTACTGCAAACTTCACAACACCAGCACTGCAAAGAATGGATGATACTGAAAATTGTATCAGGCTGATATCAGAGGTAACCCGATCCTTGTCTGAAGAACACATAAAAGACAATTTATTCAACAGTTCTGGAATATCTGAGAAACACTGCAAGCTGGGATTCAGGATGATGATGCCCAAGAGTTTCAGAGTCCCTTGCTTGTACCATGGCAGGTAACCTATCGAAGCAACACAGAACTGTGGCAACGACAGCGGGGCAATGCCAGTGGATATTACTGAGATGTCAGGGGTTTCCCCGCTCTGTTGGGAAGATCTGCTTTTTTTGGCACATCTAAGAATTACACCCTTTTGTTTTTCAAGTACTTTTAAAGCTTGATTCAGACACTAAAGAAAGATTCTTGTTTCCCCAGCAGAAAAGATAGAAATAACATTCATCACGTATGGGTATGACTCAAACACAGAGCAGGCAGTTCTTGGAGCCTCACGCTTGGGATTCCAGCATTTGGATTCCAGCAGCAGAATGCTTTTGCCTGAGGAGCTTGAGGGAGAAACAAGAAGGAACGAACAAGATGACAAAACCTACAACAAGCTATAATAATCCCATTTTGATCAAGAAGATACAATATAGAATCATACAATCATTTAGGTTGGAAAAGACGTTTAAGAGCCTCAAGTCCAACTGTAAACCTAAACCTAACGCTGCCAAGTCCACCAAACTATGAACTCTGACAGCAGAATTCTCCTCCCCAAGTTTTTGTATTGTTGATGACTATGATCGCGTATGCTCCCTGAACACTACCTTTAACAGTAACCTGAACTATAAAGACCTGTAGAATCGATTCTGTACAGGCAAGCACTTAAAAGAAACCTGTATCAAGCTCTCCTGCCTTTGCTGCATCAGTAGAAGTTTTACTATACCTTACTGCTAATGAGCCTATACTGTTGCCAGAATTCTTCCCATTTCTAATACACATAAAACCAATTCTTCTTTAATTTTTCTAATCCTGCTAGATTTTTCCTTATTGTGTCTGCTTGTCTTTGTCAACTTTCTGCACCTGAGACATTCCAGTTTATCTTAATTGCTATATATTTCCCTTTTATTCCCAAAGTTTTACATACATAGACATACATATTTTTTCAAATTATTGATTTCACTTTCTTTCTGAAAAAGAACGCAGTTTTATAATTTCCAGGTGCATACAAAACCATCATTTCATAAATTTCTCTTTAAGAGTTCTAGTCAACTTTCATTATAATTTTTCCATCAAAATTTTTCCTCACAATCAATTGCACACATAAGTTTCCCCATTAGGCAATTAGTCCTTCAAAAGCACTGAGTATATTGGTTGGCACCCTCGTCCATTTGCAGAGATTGAAAGCAATCAGGTCATGATCACTTGTCACTAGGCAACCACCAACTCCGAGTCCAGTGTTCAATTCATCTTATCTATCACAATGAGATTCAAACAGAGCTACCTCATTTTGGGTTCCATATCTTTCATACTAGAAAACCATCCAATAATTCTCACAAAGAACATTAATGTTTTACCACTGACTGTCTGAAATTTCCAGCATTCGTTTCCTACATTCAAACACCTAATCGTCTTTTTCTTTAACCTATGTAATAGGTCAATGACTAAGCTACCTACTCCTATGGCTGCACTGCCCCTATGGCCACATAAACAGGTTTACAATGGATAGACATTATGTTTACAATCAGTGTTTGATACTGGTACACAGTCAGAGCACTTTATAGTGGCCTCCACATAAAAAGGAATCAGATTCTCATAAGAATAAAAAAAAACACCTGCAAGATAGGGAGAAATAAATTACAGTGCTATCAAAATTTCTCCAGCACAAGAGCAGAAGTTCCACACAAAGCAGGATGGCCAGATTCAGAGACCCTTTTCATAACAAGCAATACTGCCAATTCGTTTGTGTTATGCTGTTTTCATCTGATTGATCTTTTCATGTCTAACAGTGAAAAACAATGTCTTAGGCCACAAACACTGAGTAAGAAAGTAATTCTTATTTCTTTGCCCCTATAGGTGGCTTCCCTGAGACAGAATTGTGTGGTGGTTCAGAAGAGAAGGCTGGTCTTAGTGGAAGGCTTGTGTGGTTTGGCAGGGACAGGCTTGTACTATCTTGCGTTTCCTGCTCAGAAGATAACACTCAGTTTAAAACATAAAAGGCTAACAACAGGTAATGTTATTTAAAGGGTTTCCACAATGAGATCATTCAGAAGAGAACCATTTATTTATCTCTTAAAAATGCATACATATCCAACATAAAAATTATTAGAAGGTATTTAAATTAATGAAAGTAATCCCACTTGACATTTGGGATAACAATTACCATACGTTCCAATTATCATTATTGCTTATTTTCTTTCCCAGAGAATTCAAAGTGCTGGACTTATTTCCTCCCCAAGTTCCATAGTATGATAAGACATCAAGCTCATTTTCAACCTATGCTTACATACTTCGTTTATGTTGAGAATGGATCCTCTGAAAAACATGCTAGTGTGAAGGAAACAGGCGTAATTTTGTTTTAAAGCATAATTTTTCTTCTTGTGATTATCAAAACATTTTTATTTCATTACCAATGCAGAATTGAAGTAACATTGAATGCTTTATTGCAAGGAACATGTCAGAGTCATATTTAGTTACATTGGACAAGAACAATTTGGACAAGAAAAATTTCAGTTCACCACAAACACTTTTGACAGCATCTGATTTCCTTTCATACTGATATATATTAATTCCAGAACACAGATGTGTAAAACTACCTAACTGCAGAACATGTAACGCTAAAAGTAGAGATGGCTAAACTAAAAGTGACATTCTTCATGCAACCTACCAGTTGGTCAGTACTATTTACTGAAGTCCTTTACACTCCTCAGCTAGAATCTCTCATTCACCTCTTCTCTTACAGCAGAAGATAAGTAAGATAATTTTACTTAAGTAACATAAAATGTAAAGATTTGGCTTAAAAAAAAAAAATGAAGCTCATGATAAACCCACTTATAACTTGAGATCGTGGATAATCCCACAATTACTTTTTTTCATTCAAAGAAAAGACATGCCCAAAGTTGTCTTACATACTCTAGTTTCCATATGTCACATCATTCAGCAGGAAATTAGATTCATGGCCTTGCACAAACACATGTACCTCCAAAGACAGAAATGAACACCTCACTTCAACTAAAAAAGAATGAAAATCTAATAACTATTTTGATGTCATCATGGCAAATTTCCAAGACAAGAATTTGTAAAATAAGGTACAGACTACTGGGTTTAATTGCTGCTTCAAAAGAAACAGAAATGGCAAATGCTGGGAACTCTGTTCAAGACAGAGAGCCACGAGCCTTCTTTTTATAGTGACAGTGGTCCCGAGTCGGCACCAGTGTCCCAAAGATTGCCCAAAAAGGAAATATATGGCATGACTTTACATCAGCCAAACACATTTAACACACCAGAGAACATCACGGTGCCTCACACTCCTCCTCTCCCTTCTTCTCTTCACTTGAAAAAAAGGAAGAAAATATGGCTTGGTAAAAACACCTGTGACATAGTGGAAAAGAACATAAAAAGCTGCATGATCTTTGAACACTTTCAGCAACAGTTTGTGCTAAAAATATAAAGAAATTTGGAGTCAATCATTTGAAGACAATATTCCAAAATATGAAGGTTCTCACAAGAGTTTGATGTTGGAAAAGGACTACAGGGCCTGGTATGCGTCAGGCAATCAGAACACACAAGACTTCAAGTGCCATGCCATGTAAAGCACCGCTTACTGGCTGAACACACAGTATATACTATAAAAATACTTCCATTCCCAGATCAGAACTTTCAGAAAACTCACCTTTGAGTGCAAAAAATTGATCAGCAGCTCATTTACTGTTCTCCTCAGAACATACACCTTAAATACTGGGAGTCAAAAAAAGACTTTTGGAGGGATGGAAACAGAGGAGACTAGTACTGTTATTCATAACGTATATAGTATGCAAAGAATAACAATTTTATTCCTACTGACTCTAAATAAGTTTTTTATTATTTTATGCTGTATGAGAATCATGTCCTGGTCTTTAAGAACTGTAATCTTTAAACTCATCTGCTGCAAGTTGTGTGTGTATTTCCTTACAAGGACTAATACTTCCTACATACAGAAAGCTTTAGACAAAGTACCAGAAAAAATTGACTGAAGTCTGCTGTATTAGAAGATGGAAAATTTATCCATTTTTAGCAAATGTCAAATCATTGGCTATTGCTTTTAAGATTAATAAAAGATATAATGGTTTCTAGATAGCCTCTAAATAAAGATTACTATGAATGGAGAAATGATTTACCAATAGTCACCACAATGAGATTTCTTTAAAGGTTACAATCATCAGTTATTTAGCTGAAACACTGCTGAGAATGCCTGGTCATTTCTTGAATAATGCATAATGTTCATTGTAGATTTGATCTGTATTATAACAATACAGATATTTCTAAAATAATGGAGAAAACTATCTTTTACTTTCCGATTGCTCAAGATATTTCCATGAAGTAATTGACTCTGAAAATTTTATATGGAGTTACCTGAGCGTTCATTTGCAAGCACAACTTGTAGTGATCGCTACACAACAGGCATAAGAAAACAAACTCATCAGCCTTTATAGACTTTTAAGAAAAGCTATGATAAATACAGGGCAGAGTAAAGGACCTTCCTGAAATACTAAATTAAAATGATTAAATTGCTGTACAGTACTGGGGGACAAATTTAAAACTAAGCTTTGAAATTTAATTATTAACATAAGCAGACCGATACATTTGGGGGAAGGAAAAAAAAAAAAAGCAGTTGCCTATGCAACGTAAGACGCAAGTACCTCTCATATAATTTTCCAAATACCTTTAAGTCTATTCAGAAGATTGCTTGGGCACGCACAAAGTATAATGTCTAGTGTTTTATTGTAGGATTATCAGCCATGCTCCACGTGAAGCTACAAGCTATTTATGTGAGCTTGTTTATCCATAAGAACTTCTTCAAGGGCAGCAAAAAGCAACCTTAATAAATGAAAATGAATTTCTTTTGATGTAATTTCATGAATGTTTGATCAGAATGTGTTAACAGGTTTCTGTGTAAGGAGAACTGGTGAAGTAATAAAACATACCTGTACTATACAGTTAAACCTGCTTATGGGGAATTCTTATACAACGAAACATCGTTTCATCAAGCACTATTTCAATATACTGACACATAAATAATACGGTCTTAGTTAGTATAAAGCCAAGTACTCAAACGGGGGTTAGGGGTAGGGGTGGGGGGGTGGAGCAAAAATCCTTCCCCAGCTCCTCCACACCCCTTATGCCTAGAGGAATGGGAACCATATCACCAAATGGGTGGACGAGCAGGATTATGATATCAGATAGGGTGAAAAGATGTTAGATGTTTACCTAGCTTTTTATAGGGCGAAACATATTAATCTAGGCCAGACTATTTATGCTGTTGTCTAAGAATAAGGTTTTGTTCTCCCTTAAAATTCTTTTCTTCATTAGAATCTTTGCACAAAAAGGAAGCTTTGGTATTCAGGTACATATTCCACAAGAGGATAATGAAAAACAGATCCCAGATACTCTGAAAATATACAGAGAGATCTGCAGAGATCACACTTTCCGTAATACAGGACAGTTTGTAGAAGCACTGTATGTCCGTCAGCTACAGGAATTTTGGGAGAAATTATTTATTTTAACAGACAGATCATAGATAATATAGCAGAGTCCACTTTACATTTGCCTTGAAACACTGTTTAATTGCCTGAGAATAAACTCTCATCCTGAAAAAATAGGGAACATTTGCATATTATATCAGAAGCCTGACAAACCATGTTATACTCATGCTCTGGATGATGTAATTATTACCTTTTTTTTCCTCCATGAAAATTATATATGATGTGGCAGATAATATAAATTAAATATATCCAATGATGCAAATATGTCCAGCTACTAAATCATCAGCCTGAAAGTCTTTTGGTTTTTGCCCTCCATGTCTATCTCTGTCCATTGAAAATTATAACTTTCCTTAACTAATATTACTTCCTTTAAATGGAAGAGCAGCTAAAAGCCCTTTGCACCATCAATACCAGTAACCCTTCATGGGCAGTTGTGGGCTGATAAATAAGATTCTATTTCCCCCTCCTCCCTCCATCCTTAAAGGTGGCTTTTTCTTTTGCCTCATGCTATATACAGTCTATCTAGTTTAGTGTAGATTAAGAGTTTAAGTTTCATAATGTGTGGAAAAAAACTGAAGTGTTCAAATCTCACATGCCTCTTTCCAAAATACGTTTCCTCCAAAATGTGAGATCAGTAGCTAAAATAAAACAGGGTAGTTTTCTGTGCTGTCAAAGCCAGGACAACCACAATTCCCAGGCTTTGGTAACTTTTGAGTTCTGTTAATACAACTTGCTCCCTAATTTAAAATACTTATCAGACACCAAGATCACACTCATCTACATAAGTAGCATGAGTAAAAAAAAAAAAAAAAAAACAAAAAACAAAAAAATGTCCAGTTTACACAAGTCGTTGGAAACACTGTTTAGCACCAACACACACAGAGCCTCTAAAATAACTGTCTGATTCCTCTGTTACCTGACTTTTGTGGCAACTCATGTCCAAAACATTGATTTTGCTGCCCAACTTCTTGTTTGAGCATGAAAAGAGGGTGTTTAATATTGAAAACAGTCTATTTTGGCTGAAATGTTGATAGATGCCTACTGGCTCAGAAGTCAAAATAATTTCTATACACATTAAAAGATGATAAATAAAATCTTAATCTCTAACTTGAAGATTTAAAAATTCAGATGTGATGCTCTTGAACTTCAGAAATACATGATTCTGCCTTTAAGGTTTAGCCAGAGAATTGAGAGTCCTCAAATTAAGGAATAATGCCATGCTCCTCTCAAACGCATCCTGATATAATATAATAACACAAAGCAACACAATCATTGCTAAATAACTTTAAACAATTTAGTCTATGTCACCCAGAAGACTTACAGCTGTAATAGTTACATGAATAGGTTCGTTATTAAATAAAATATAAATAAAATAAGAGGTTTATTTCACCTTCACATGGTGTCTTTCTCATGCAGACCTCAGATTTCCACATTTGTATCCCTTTAAAGGATTTGATATGCAGGGAAAGAAGAAAGGATGATGGTAAAAATTTCAATTTAGAGGTTACTAAAGGCTGCCATATTCGATACTATACAACATATTTACTCCATACCTTTTACTGATGTATTAGGTGGAGGTCCTTCCATTCTCAAGTTCCATGGAGGATCGCCTTGATTAGCAAAGTCCCTCATTTTCAGATAGCTAATTGTAAGTCGGATGATGGATGCCTTGTCAAGCTGGCTGGTAATGGCTGCAGGCAGTGGCAACAACTTTGCCAACTCATAGAATTCAAAATTCTCCTTTCCCCGTCGAGAGCGAGCAGCATCTCGGGACTTTTCCTTCCTCAAAGCTTGTAAACTGAAAGAAAATAAACAAAGTAGGACATTCATCAATATTAGTGTTCTGTCACATTCAACCAATTTGCTTTTTCACTGCTGGTCTATACAAATTACCACATTTTCAAAATGCTGTTGTGTATGGATGTACAGATTTCAGGATATATTTAATGGTACTCCAGTCTTTGAGTGATTAAAACTAATGATAATATTTGCGTTTCAGTGGTAGCCAACATATTAAGTAACTACTCCTAACTCATTTCAGCCACTTCCTTCTTAGCCTGCCCTTTCTTTTTCTGCTGCCAGTCACAAGAAAAGATTCCCAAGAATGCTGTGTACATATGGGGTTTATCTGCATAGATGTCATTGCTTCTCCTGACCCACTGTAACCCAATTTTGTCTAAATTTGTGCCAAAGTCTGAGTCTTGGGAAAAGGAGGTTAAAAGCAGATGACTGAAGTGTGTGCCACCTCTGACAGGGGTTGCAGCGCAGCCAAGAAGACCACACAGGTTGTACAGTAGCTTCTGAGCCACGGAAGTTTAAGTCTGGCGTAATAACGTAAACCTTCCTGGATTTCATGAAGCTGCTCTTTATGAGTTGTTCAGCTGTCCTTGCTGTGGGAACAGCAACCTTTGTCAGAGGGGCGAGCAAGCAGTTAATACAGTTATGTGCTTCACATTTCTGATTGTAATTCACTACCACATACATGTCAGATTGACAACTTTCTGGTCAGAAGGGACCTTCTGCTTTACACTGAGCAGGTAGAAATGTAAAGACATTCGTTCAGTCCTGTTGCATCAAGATATCAGTTGCTACCATCCATACGCAACACCTAAAGGTAACTCAGATTTTACTCCTGGGCTATTTGTTTAATTGGTGTAAAACTGCTGAACGCACATTGTGATGACAGCGGGTAACCACTGGGGTCTTCTCCCGATCTTTCCCTGAAACTCAAATGAAACTCACGTTTCAGTTGGTTTCAATACATAATAATACAGTTTGCAAGGGAAAAGGGATTAACTTTTTTTGTTGCGTGGTTTGGGGCAGACAAAGAAATGTACAGTACACTTCCCAAAAGATCAGGAGTCAATGTGTAGATAATACAAAGAACAGATATTGCCTCTTTTGTTTTTAATGAGGGGTTTTTAACTTTTGTTGTTGTTGTTTTTTTGAGACAGAACAGAGTGTTCAACTCAGGGTATGATAAGCTTGACCGTATCTCTGCCTTGGTGCATAGAGGCTGGTGCTGATGCTGGAGTTGGTGTCTGCCAATCACTGCATAAGGTGAGTAGAAACTGTTCTTGTCTCTCACAAAAACACTGTCTTTCCTTTGCTTCATTTGTTTACTTATTAATTTGATGAAGTTACAGCCACAATTCCATTAACTAGTCATCGCTTTACAACAGAGCTAGAATTCAACCAGTGTATAAGGGAACAGCAAACGCTTCTCTCAAACTTCCACAACCCTTCCTGAAACCCTGGATTTTATCAATGAAAAAGATCATAATGGCCAGATCTACAAAAGCAGTCTGGCATATGAAGTAGATCAGTACAATTTAGGCACACTGATCTAATACCATGATTCTGAGACCTCTATTTACCTGTCTTTCTAATTGGGAAATAATTTAAACTACAGAGGTTCTCTTACTTTAATATTCTTAACCACCTGCATTTTCGTGGCTGTCTGCCACCTCAGACTGGAAAGGGCAGATCAGCTGGGCCCTTAAAACACAAATGAAATCCCTCCATCACACTTCCCTGAGAATGCTTAGCAAATTACATTCCCTACACAATTCTATACTAATAGCAATTATATTTAAAAAGACAGCCTGGCTAAGAAATAGGGATGGTGAGATAAAGATATGGGAGAAAATGGCACATCCTTACCCACAGGTACAGATATACCATCCTACTGAATCCCACGCTAAAGTACATACTTGTCTTTATGAACTCTATATAGACCGCTAGCAGCTAGATTTGTAAGTTATATTCTAGGAGAAAAGTACCTGAAAAATAAGATTTCAAAATGCTCATTGCAGATGCATCTCTGTCGAACATCAAGTTTTAAATATCTACCATCATAGATGTGTAAAATCGCTCAAAAGTTGCATTAAATATAGCTGATACAAATATTTTATGTATATAAAGAAACCTGGAAGCTACAGCTCTGTGAGGTGTGAACCGTCCAATTAGTTTCAGTGAAGTAAGATATCCTATACAAGTTAAATACCTACAACAGTAACATAAGGGACAGGCAGGCAAGTGTCTCTGCCCTATTATTGCTCGCAAGTGAAAGCTCATTTTCATGGCACAAGGGATGGGCTTTACTACTTGTCATCACACTTTTTTTCTCTGGAAGTCAAGCCTGAGGACCTCAAGTCCCCAAATCAAGTTTCAGGAATCCAGAAGAGGTGAGATTCTAGATCTATCCTGAAAGTCTGCACCAAGAGGTTCACACCTTCTTTCCAAAGCACTTAATTATACCCCTATGTAAGAAGGGAGCTTTTTGGAGATCCCTAGTAAAACAAATCAGAAACGTTACAGATCCCAGCAACTTTTGAAATTGAAATAAGTTAGAAATTGAATGGTGACAGAATATTCCTTAGCAACACCAGACTGAATCCAGGGTTTACAAGTCCTGTATAGGGTTCAGGAGACTGCTGAAACTGAATAATATATTGCAATGTAAACTTATATAATGCATTACTGGATCACTAACAGGTTGCAATGGAAGTCAATTAAGCTGAAAAGTGAGGCTACCTGTGTAAGTAAACAGCATCCTTTGAAAGCCACCTATGTGTATTCAAACTTCTACAATTAAAAAAATCCCAAGGTACAAGGGACGGGGAGCTGATATAATAGACATACAAAAGAAACTCCTGAGAAACAGTATTATCAATAACATGTTTTTCCTCCCAGCCATTTAGTATACTGTCATTTGTAGAAGCTTCACCGAGTGACTCAAGTCAAGGAGTTTGTAACTTGTTGCACTCTCCTCTTGGCATCAGTGCATTCAGCTAAATTTAGAAACAGTGTCTGTCGAAATGTGCACGCAAGCCCTAATTTCTACTCTACATAATTCCACTAGGGAAATACACTTGTAGCGTCGGACACTGCAGTTACGCTGATACAATTGGTCCTTAATTTGGGAGCAGTGATTTCCTCAGCAGGATGCAGGAATTCATTAGATATGACCTAAACATCACTGTTAATCCTCTCTGGCACCTGTGATTCTGATAGGCAACATCAGCTTCATCATCAGATGCTCTTAACAGAGCAAAGTGCTGGCACTGATAATCCCAAGAGGATGCTAGAAAAGAGAGGTGTGAAGCTCACAACAGAAAGCAGTGGTGCTGACACAGGAGCAAAACTCATCTTGGGTCCTGTCATATATCAGGATTAGAGGTGGTTCTTGGTAACATAAATGAACTTGCTAGAGTATCAGGCTGCAAAAACTTAGAAATACCTGCAGGCTCTCCTGCTAATGAGAAAAATAAGAGTGTGGGAAACTATACCCATGTTTACTAAGTGGCTTTCAAAAACGTTCAGAAAGCACCAAGAAAGCAAGCATTGCACATGTAAGAGAAGATCTCTTACATGATAGAGAAGGTCCTCCAACAGACAAGCAAATCTACATATGCTATCCACAGTAGCAACAAGAAAGTAACAGTGGGAAATATACCCAAGGGATATAAATGTTGCTCCCTCTTTGCCTTCTGTGGAGAAGGGGAAGGAGCTCAGATAATTGGATCAGAGTGCATCACTGTACGATATCAAAGGATGATGTCGTCATACAATGGCAAAACTTCATGCGTTCCCTTGAGAACACATTTCTCAAAGAATTTCCATATACTGAATCCACTAAAGAAGACTAAGAGGTTTCCAGCTGCTAG